>NC_034410.1:87295381-87457359 GCF_002078875.1 Numida meleagris | reverse complement strand
CCTTTCCCTTTCCCTTTCCCTTTCCTCCTTCTCCTCTCCTCTCTTTTTTCTTCTCTTTTTAACTTTTGCATTATGTTCTTCCTGTGTTTACTCAAAATCTGAGGCAGTGAGAGGCAAGCAGCAACACTGTGTGTTTTTTTGCTCTACTCTCATCACAGTCACAGAATCATAGAAAGGCTGGGTTTGGAAGGGACCTTAATGATCATCTAGTTCCAACCTCCCTGATATGGGCAGGGTTGGATACTCTGGAAGATTCTTCCTCTACATGACCAGCAGTATTCCCTCTTCTGAAAGGGCTCTCCTTCACACTCCTTCGCCTCTTTGCAGGTTCCTAACAAAACCAAAGAACTTTTTCTTCCTTAAAGGCATCTGTATCTATCAAAAAAGTTCTCCTTTTTCTCCCTCCAGCTTTTCTACCTTTGTGATTTTATAGGATGGTACTTTGCAGCCTCCACCCTTTCTGTTTTATGCCTCCATAGCTTTATTTCTACTTTAGGCACTCTTTAAAAGTTTTGCCAAAAGAACAACATTATGCAGAAGTGCAATGCCCTGTTTCCTTCCCTGCCCCCTTGAACAAGACAGAGGTACTAACAGAAGTCTTGGAGTAATTACAGCTCATAAAACAGAAAAGAGTCCCTTTGCTGGGGAAGCATACCCTATTCTGGCAGCTGTATTGCCAAGAAACACTTGAGCTGCCACCAGGAGTTTGATTCTACAAGTATACACTGCTAAACCCTTTTGTGTTCAGACCCGCTCTCTCTTTACAGAAATGAAGGAGCCCTCTTTCTCCTTTTTGGCTTCCTTCATTTTTTTCCTACGCGTGTTCATTCTTTCATTGTGCAGTAGCACTTTTAATATGTAATTTTCTAAAAGATGAGTATGGAAGTATTGTTTAGAGTGTGCAGAGCAGTGTTTCCTATTAGTCCATTTTAGGTTTTGGGATCAGAACTGCAAAGAATTATTGAGGGCTTTAACGTGACCCCATCTTAAGGCCTGTAACTGTTACAGAAATGTACAAGTAATGCAGTATCGTATCAAAATTTGCTAATAACCATAAAAAAAAAAAAGTAAAAGTGCCATTCTTGTTCCTCCTAAAGCCAAACAGTGGAGGACAAGACTAGATAAAAAGAGCAGAGACCGAACAACACTTGGCCTGACTGCTTCTCCCCACCAGATAGGTATTACTTGAGCCCAGCTTTATGGGCACAGCTCTGGAAGGACCAAGCCCGGCGCTGAGCACCGTGTGAGCACACACCAGTTGGTGCATGGAGCAGGTGTAAGGCTGATGCACTTATGGAATGGCGGTGATGCGCACTGAGCAGCTGCTCAGCAAAGCTGGGAGCCAGGATCCTCTGCTAATGTGTAATCCAACCAGTATCAACTATGCTGCTTCCTATACAGTTATAATAGACTCCAAGGTGTATTGGTAGCAGACTAATTAAAGCAGGCGGTAACACATGGATTTTGTATTTTTGAATATTTGTTAAAACAGGTGCACTTTTCTGTTTTGTGTTTGTTTTCTTTTTTGTTTTGTACTGTTTTCTCAGTCTGCTTTTAGAGGGAACTTTCAAGTGTATTTCTTAAATTATATTTTACATTTATTACCAGTCCGAAATGTAAAGTTATGACATTTTAAAAGAAATAATAAATATTTGCATTTAAAGCCACGCCCTGCCGAGTGTTCTTCCCGCCTCTCCCGGGCCTGAGGGGGCCGCGCCCCGATTGGCTGAGGCTCGCGGCCTCGCGCCTCACGGACCGCGTCCGTGTAACGGAAAGGGCGCGCGCCGGCTGCGCGAGGTTAGTGCGCGTTCTCCGCCGGCAGGAAGCGGAAGTGACGGTGCGGCGGGGCGCGCGCTGCGCCGCGAGAAGGCGGGCGGCGGTTGCTGTCGTTACCGACCCGCCTAGGGACGTGAGGGCGGCGTGCGGGGCTGGCGCCGGGCCCAGCGCCGGGGGTGGGAGCGGCTCGGAGGTATCGCCGCCTCTTCAGCGCCCTGAGGGGACGGGCGCGGGCCGGGGGGTGTGTGCGGCGGGAGGGCGGGGGCGAGGGGGGAGGAAGAGGAGGTGGCAGCCCATAGTCGGTGTCTTCTCCTTTTTTCTGTCTTCTGTGTGAAGCTAAGGGAGGAGGTGCCCTAGCGGACGGCTTGAGGCTGCAGCGATGTCCTGGCGGTGAAAGACGTGCTTTGCGCTAGAAACGCACTGAAAAAGGAATTGATCTTTATTCACCCGATTGACGCTTTGCTCCCACCCCCTGACTGTTCACTGAAGAGTTCTGCGTGAACAGGAAAATTATTTTTTTTAATTATGGATTTCTTTTCTTAATTGTGTGCACTGAACCAGTTTTGCAGGATGAGCGCCGTCGCTGAAGATGCTAAGCCAGAAGATGCCAAACCAGAATCTGAAAAAAAAATATATTATTGTGAAGTGAGTGTCTTTCTTAATGGCTTTTTGGAATACATGCCAGAGTACAGGCTTAAGGTATTAAAAACCGCAGAAGTTAGACAGAACTAACTGAGCTGCAGTGTGGCAAGCTGTTGGGAGAGGCTGTTAATGTTTGAGAGTAATGTGGCCGGTCCCTGGAAGAGCTGCTTGTCTGGTTTTGTGAATTTGGTTTGCTCTTGTGTAGTTACTGGTATAGTGTAGTGGCCCTTAAAGGCTGTCTTTCAGATTTCTGTTAGTTATTCTTACAGACCCTCTGAAAGTCTCTCTGTCTTAGAGGATGCTGCTCTGGTTCAGAACGTGTTATGTTTCTGTATATCACATATTGTTTTAGTGACTTTTTTCCTGGCACGTAAAAGTTAGATGACATTATGTCAAGGTGATAGGTAATGCTGTCGTATATTGGTCGTTCTTTTTTATAGTTAACGCTGGAAGGAAATAATTCTAAAGCTATATCCTGTAATTGTTACGATATTCTGTGGATCCTAGCGCAGATGCCTTCCTACGCTGTTTCTCTGATCCCTTTGGTAAAATGATGAATGGAATTTGAGTTATTCTGGGATGTATGTTTGTCCCCATTCCTTTCTAATCATTGTATGATCATCTGTTGTTGGCTGGAGAATTTTGGAGTTCTGAGAATCCAGTAATTGGAGGCAGGAGGGAAAGCATAGGCTTTTCAGAGATTCACGTCACCCACTATACTTTAATATATATTTAAGTATTTTTCGAACACGTCTGCACTCTATTTCTGGTTGTTTTGGTGGTATGCTCCTAATGTGATCTAAACTGCTCTGCTTAAGTCATAGAAGACTTCCAGCATCTTGTAAAACTGTGTGTATTACCAGATCTTACAACTTTCCAAACTACAAAATATCCTCTGCATAACTGAAGATGTGCTTTCAATTTATCTTTTTAGGTTTGTAAAGTTCCATGTATGAGTTCTATAAGTCTTCAGTCACACTATCGTGGTATGAAGCATAGAAAGGTAACTTTTTTCCATGTTACATGTTTATGTGAACTTAATCTTAAATATGGGATTCTTGTAATAGTCAGTAGTTGATTTCACAAGTATTGAAGTGCTTATCTAACTCATTAGTAGATCTGTAACAGCTGTTTGCGTGGAAAAAATCCCAAGAACAAGGTTTTGAGGTGGGAGACTCAGCTCTGTTTAGCTTGTAATGTGCAACATCAATAGTTACTCAGAAGGTAAATGTGTATTAACTGTGTTAACAAGTGTTTTTTGAGTTGCACTGAAGTCACAGATGGTGAAGGAGTGCAAACTTTGGATTTGGGTGTAGTTAACGAATGCAGTGCTGTGTTTTCCAAGACTGCGTAACTCGTTTGTACTTTGAAGAAAACCAGCTTGCTTGGAGTATGAACTTTGTTTATACATGGTCATGTCAGTTCAGATTTCATACAGGAGTTGGCTCCATTTGTTTGGAGCATCTCACATAGCAGCTTCATATTTTACTGCTTTTCCTTGTATTTTGCTTAAGTTACTAGATGGTATTCTGTAAGAACGTGTTGAGAAAAGACTTCTTCAAATGCTTTTTGACTGAACTTTTGACTGTTTGGCTGACAGCTATCTTAGACTGAGAAGAGAATTTTAAAATCAATAAAGCTGGGGCATGCTCATTGGTTTGTTCTTTCCTCAGTTACTGAAGATGGCTGCCATCAGATTGTGTTGTTGTGGCGCTTAAAAGTGTCTGCTCTGATGTTCTCCTAATGATCTTCTATTCTTCCTGAAACATAAGTCTAACTGCAGTGCCTTTTTTCTCGAGTATTTGGGCTCCCCTTTCATTTGCAGAGGAAGGGCATCTCTCACAGTCTGGCTTTCAGAGCTGTTCAGTAGCATTTTGTAACGTGCTAGCTGATCATTTCAGTAGTGTGATGCTTATTTGAACACTTTCTCCCAGGATTCAGTCACAGTGTTCTTTGCTGAACCATCAGAAGTGTGCAGTACTGTAGTATTTTTCACGTCCTGTCCAATGTTCTTGCTGATTCAATAAGTTCTTTTGGTTTTGTGGCTTTTTATTTCTTAGCTAACCCTCAGAGTGATTGAATTACTGCTGTTTCTCCCTTTTAAAGTGGAAAAAACAGTGCTAATTCTCCCAGCAAATGCACGTATTGCTTTCCTTTTATTCCATTTCAGTAAATTGCTCTATGCTAGGCTACATTCTTTGAAATTTATTGAGCTTGTGATGGCTATGAACTGACAGTGAGCAAGCATCAGACATGTTGGAAGCTGGACGATTATTAGGGGCTAAATGTCATTGCTGGTGTGGAGTCCTGGTACATCACATGACTGCATTTCTGTAGGAATAAGTCTGTGAGGCCACACAGTCATTGTTTTCAAGTACTTTTAATGCCTCACTTTTAATTATTAGATGGCGGAAGATCAAAATTCATTGAGATACGGAAAGAAGTCTTAATATCACCAAACATGAGGTAGCCATGAAAGTGCTGAGCTTATGTTCTTTTTAGTGCATAGTGCTTTGTTTATATTCCTTAACCAGAATAATTCTTCAAAACTGACTTTCTTCCTAGTTTGTTACTAGATTAGGGTTTGTTCATTTGGATCCTTTTCTATTTGTGCTTTGGTATGAAGATTCAGCATCTTATTTCCAACAAGTCTGAGTAATTGCATAATTGAATAATAGATAATCATTGGTCTAACTGGAAAGTTCAAGTGATTCCATTTGCTTTCTGTGATTTATGAGATCTAAACATGCAAGTTCTCATGTCTTTGAGTGCTTAATTTACAGAATATTAGGCAATATTTTAATTCCATGTAGTGTACGTCCTCAGAGTTCTTACAGCCCTTGTTCCTGAGAACTGATCTATGTTGTTGTGTCAAGAGTTTGTTTTTTCTCACTGATTTCTGTATTGATGAAGACAATGCTTTCTGTCCTTGTGCAGGAGTAATAAGCAGAATGGACATCTAATTTCTCTAGTGCTAATAATTCACAAAGCCTAAATCCTGTAAAAAGTATCAGTGTAAAAAGACTGGAATTGGGATGGTTGCAGTGCAAGGCTATGTATATCTTATGTTTTGAGTGTCTCACGACCTTTGTATAGCTGCATACTGTGACAGGCCTTACGATTTCATTGCTGAATGAATATTGGAGGGGGGGGAAGATTGACGTAGAGTAGTATTCACGTATTTTTCATATAGTTCTTAGCTCTTCAGAAATTGGAATTGGCTTGTATTATGTACTTTGGAAACGCAGTTTTATGTAAGTTCAGTCATGCTTTTTATTGTACCAGGAGTTGCAGGGATAGCGTGCTAGAGAGGAAATCTTGGAGTGGAGTGTCTCTTTTTCCCTGCGTTTTGAGCAGTTCTTTGCATGTACGGTCCCAGAAGGACCCATTGCCTCTTCTGTTAACTGTCTTTGGAGCACAGATGAAGATTGTCCTGATTAGATCAAGGATTCCTGCTTCCTGTCTTCCCGTCCTACGCTGGAGGGTAGAAATGCTCAAAGAATGTGGATTCAGGACTTTGCAACCTCATTAGAAATGAGAAATTGTTAGGCTTTTTTCTTCACCATTTATATATTCTTGATTCTGCTCTACCTCTTGCCACTGGTGGTTGTGCATCAGAACTGGTGATTGAAAGTACCCAGTGCACAGGCAATTTACGTGTCCTTTGGCATGGTATTAAAATCAAATGTGCTTGGAAAAAAACATTTGTTTTAATACTTGGGGTATTAACATGGGTTTCAGATGCTGGAAACTTGCCTTGCCATTATGATGTTGTTCTGCCTCAGAAGTGCTTAGTACACAGCTTATGATTCTGCAGCTTATGATTCAAACTGCTTTAAACTGTAGAGCTTTTCCTACACAAAAAAATTACATCGGTGTCAACCTCACACTGCAAGCAATCCAGGAGACTCCCAGAGTCCATTGAAGATAACTTGCTGGTCCAGGTATTGGACAGACCAACCAGAGGAGAAGTGCTACTGGACCTGGCACTCACCAGCGCAGAGGAGATTGTTAAAGAGGTTAAGGTTGGAGGCAGTCTGGGCTGTAGCAGTCATGCTTTGGTCGAGTTAGTGATCTCCAGGAATACGGGCCTGGTCAAAAGCAAAGTCAGGACCCTGAACTTTGGGAAGGTGAACTTCAGGCTGTTTAAGGAATTATTGGTTGTGATCTCCTGGGAAGCCTGGAAACAAAGGAGCAGAGTAACAACTCTTTAAGGACACGTTTCTGAGAACACAAGAGCTCTCCAACCCCCAGCACAGGAAATCCTGGGAAGGAGGAAGGAAACTGATGTGGCTGAGCAAGGACCTACTGAAGGGAATAGAAGGAACAACAGTACAGGCAGCAGAAGCAGGGATGGGTGGCCTGGGAGGAGTACAGGGATGAGTCTGGACACAGATGTCCACTAGGGCACAGATGTAACTAAACTTAGTGAGGGATGTGAAAAAGAACAAGAAGGAATTCTATAGGTATATTGATCAGAAGAGGCAGGCCAAGGAGAGCGTACCCCCTTTGATAAATGAGAAGGCAAAACTGACTACAGTGGATGTAGAGAAGGCTGAGGTACTCAGTAAGTTCTTTGCCTTGGTCTTAACTGGGAGTCAGTTTTCCCAAGCCTGTTGTGTCCTCTGGGTGAGTTTTGAGGGTGCAAAATCTTTCCCACTGCAAGTCTGAGACCAGCTCATTATGCTGAGTGTGTACATGCCAGTGGATCCAGATGGCATGCATCCCAGGGTCCTGAAGGAACTGGCTGATGTGGTTGCCAAGTTATTCTCCATCATACTTGAAAAGTTGTGGCTGTCAGGCAAAGTCCCCCGTGGCTGGAAAAAAGGGAAACATCACTCCCATTTTTAAGAAGGGGAGAAAGGAATAACTGGGAAACTACAGGCTGGTAAACCTCACATCTGTGCCTGGGAAGATTGCGGAGCAGATCCTTTTGGAAGCTATGTTAAGGCACGTGTGAGATGAGGAGGTGATATGAGACACCATAATTTCTGCAAAGGGAGGTCATGCCTGACCAATCTCTGTGATGGAGCGATGGCATTGGTGGACAAAAGAAGGGCAGCTGATGTCATCTATCTGGACTTGTGCAAGGCCTTTGACATGGTCCTACACTACCTCCTTATCTCCCAGTTGGAGAGATAAGGATTTGAAGGCTGGATGAAGATGATGGATAAAGAATTGGTTGGCTGGTTGCAGCCACAGGGCTGTGGTCAGTGGATCTATATACAAGTGGAGTCTGGTGATGAGTGGTGTCCCCTGGGGGTCCATCTTAGGATCAGTGCTCTTCAGCATATTTATCAATGACATAGATGGTGGGATTGAGCATACCCTCAGCAAGTTTGCAGATGACATCAAGCTGAGTGGTGCATTTGACTCAATAGAAGGGAAGAATGCCATCCAGAGGGACCTGAACAGGCTTGAAAAATGGGCACGTGAGTATCTAATGAGGTTCAATGAGGCCCAGAGCAAGGTGTTGCACTTGGGTCAGAGCAATCCCAGGTATGTGTACAGTCTGGGAGAAGAACTCCTTGAGAGCAATCCTGTGGACAGGGACTTGGGGGACCTGATGGACAAAAAGCTTAACGATGAGCCAGCAGTGTGCTCTTGCCGCCCAGAAGGCCAACAGTATCGGGGTGGCCAGCACTGGGTCCAGCAGAGGATGGTGGAGATGATCAGAAGGCTGGAGCACCTGTCCTGTGATGACAGGCTGAGGGAGCTGGGCTTCTTCAGCCTGGAGAAGAGAAAGGTTTGGGGAGACCTCACTGCGGCCTTCCAGTACTTGAGCTTATAAGCAGGAGAGACACCAACTTTTTACAGTCTGATAGTGAGAGGACAAGGGGAAATGACTTTAAAATAAAAAAGGAGAAAGTTATATTAGATAATAGAAGGAAATTCTTTGCTCAGAGGGCGATGAGGCACTGGCCCAGCTGCCCAGAGAAGCTGTGGGTGCCCCATCCCTGGAGGCACTCAAGGCCAGGTTGGATGGGACCCTGGGCAGCCTGAGCTGTGGGGGGCAGCCCTGACCACAGCAGGGAGTGGGGCTGGGTGGGCCTTGATGTCCCTTCCAACCTAAGTTGTTCTATGAAAAAATGGAATTTCTGTTTATTGGCTGCTAATGTAGCTTATGTGATTTGAAGAGTGTATGCGTTTAGGAAGAATTAAATTATGTTTACATAATTAACTGCATGTGCAGCAGTGTTTTGTTAGGTAACCCTTGACGTGTGGAAACTAATTTACAAAGTAGATCTTTGAGACGGTGCACCTAGGAGGTTTGAACCCTAAAAAACAGCAGTTTTTGAGTTTTGGCTTCTCATAGTTAGACACTTTGTTAAAAGTTACTCTAACTTTTTACAGTCTTAGCTCAAAAACAGTTGTTGCAATTTGCTTGTGACACATGGCCCAGGACAAAGTTTCTTAAGATGTGAGAATATTCATTCTCAATGTAGTTTTTTTTTCTTTTGTTTTCTTCTCGATTTATTTTTAAAGAACTCTCTAGAAAGGTTCCATTTTACTTGTGACCCATCAGTCTTAACTGTGGAACAACGTTTTTAGTGCTAAAGCAGTAATGCAAGTGCTGTTGAAACTGATTGTCCGAAAGTGGTCAGGAAGAAACTTTCTTTCGACAGCAGCTCACAGTTGCTAATATTTTCAGCGCTTCTCTGAAATGTTAGATATTAACAGCTGTTTATTGTAAAACTGGTGTAGAATGACAAGTGGTTTTATGCATAACGAAAGCACTTGCAGCAGGATAACTGGAAGGAAGACCATCTATTCCAAGCTTACAAAATCCTGCTGAGTTCATACAGCACCACCTACTCGCTGTCTGTGATGATACTGGGGTTAAGTGACTTCCTTTTTTTTTTTTCCTATTTTTTTTTTTTTAGCTACCATGAAAGATCAGCTGTTTAGCTTCTTGGAAAAAAAGAAATCTGTTGTGTCCGTCTTGATTCTTATTGAGCTGTCACACTGACAGGCAACATCTCTTCCATGGCACTGAGTCCTGAAAATAGAGCACTGAACTCCATGGAGTGCTCGTGAATAAACAAGTGTCTTACTGTGAATGATGACGCTTCTTTTCATTTTTTTTTTTTTTGGTGGCAAGTTTGTGCATATTTGCTAAAAAGGTCTCAAAATGAGTCAGTATTGGTTTTAGCCACGTTTTAAAATGGAAATTTAAGTTACTCTTTTTCTCAGATGCTTCCAAAAAGTGATCTGTTCTGGATTCAACTGATGAAAGCCACTTTTCCCATTCTTCATGATATGAATAAACTTTCAGGAGACTTGGCTACCCTGGAATTTTATACAAACCCACCCACATATTGTTGGGGAAGCTATTTTTTGTTAGCCTGTTATTATTTTCTGTATGAGGTTTTGTTCTTGCTGGAACTGCAGTTTTTGGAACCTTAGGGGCTGCGGTCATGTGGAAACCAAAGTTTTGTCTGGCATCTTATTTCATTAATACCAGGGCTTTCTTGAAATTTACCTTATGTTAACTGTAAGTATGCTTTTGCCAGTACTCCGAGCTTTTGCAGATAATCATTAAGGCTCAATTTTTCCTATTTGATAATGGAAACTTTGGCCTGTATTGTAATTTGTCTGCAAAGGCTTCATTCAGGAAGTACAGGGTTTTTCCTTCAAATGGCGCAGCGCATTAATTTGTTTTTCTTATTTTATTTTGGGATGACTTCCATCTTCATTATTAAAGAAAGAAGAAGCACTGAGATTCAAGACAGTCTATTGTAAGTATAACGCTTTATTCTTTCCAGCTTCTTAGTGTAGATACTGCTTGGGGGTTTTAATATTTGTTGCTTTTCCAGTAGTTTATATATTTGCATTTGTAAGATCTGTACACCTGTAACTATGGTTCTCTTTATATGCTGAACATTTTTTTCTGAGATATTTATCTAATGAACTGTTGAGCTAATATATACTTAGTAGCATGAAGCCTTAATTTTGCCTTTACACTTCTAAATACTTGTGTATCTGTTTATTAGAGGAACGGATAGTTCGTATCTTAGTTTCTTACCTTCCCAAGCTAAACTATCTTCTGCTTGTTGTCAGCTTCATGCTCTCATTGCTCAGCTTCAGGCAGTATGCTAAGAACCTATAAAGGTATGCTAACACAGGACTGCTGCAGATGCTGCTTTACCTGTGCTGAACTTGCCTGGCTGCATCACAGGAATGTTATGCCTTTCTTCATTGTAGCATGGACTTGGAGTAGCAAAGACCCATTCAATGTAAACTGACTTGTTGGGGAATGTCTTCCCCATAAAATGAGAATATGGATCCAGACTGACACGTGCCAAGAAAATGGGAGTAATGGTAAGAGTCTCAAAATCTGGGAGACAACTTGCTTGGAAATGGGATGCTGTAAAAGCACTGATATAGAAGACTTTAAAGTGCCACAAGCAGAGAACACTGGCGTATATGGAAGTAGTGATTAAAAACCAGTGTGAAGATTATAAAGTGGAGTGGACGTACAGTCATCACAAGAAATAAGCCTTTTGTTTCTAGTTCATCTTTTTAGCCTGTTCTCCTCAGAAGCTAGGCTCACAGAAACGCATTCTGGCTTTGATGTCTGTTCCCCAGTATCTTTTGAACCGGGTTAATCAAAATGGATTCCAAGTATGTATCTGCACAGGAAAGAGTGATGTCTTCCCTATACTGAGGGAAGCGCTGCTGACGGAGCTTGCCTCTTACTGCACCCTGAGGAATCAGCACAGGAGAAGGATCCAGAACAGGCACTGTTTGGAGTCTGTTTTCAAGAGGCTGGCCTTCATTATCTGCTGTGGTGATTTTGGGCTGAAAACAGAATGAATGATGTGCCTTGCACTGACAAGTGTGTGAACGATTCTGAGACATTCTGCATCAGTAGACGTAAGGTCTCCATGCAGTGCTCCTCTTCTTAGAAATGCTGGTAATGCTGCTGCTTGACAGAAGTTCTGCAAAAGTTCTGAAAGTATACACGTGTCTGCAGTGTCCTGTGGATTTGGAGTGGTGTAGAATTTTATTTTACCTCAGTAACAACAAATTTCTTTGGCTGTGGGTGGTATATTTTTAGAGGAAAATGGGTTTCTATACCATTCTTTGGATCCCACATTAGAAAAGATCATTAAAAATAGTACTGATGATAGTAGAAGCTGAATGTCATCTTGTAAGCTTGATTACTGAAGAGGTTTCTGCTTCAAGAATGTAAAGTCTTGTTTTGGAGGAGTAATGCAAAAGATGCTTAGTACAAAAACTGGAACTTGACTAAGAGGACAGAAGGAAGCATGGCAGTGAGACTGTAGGAAGAGCAGTGGGATGCAGGTGTCTGTTGCTAAGATCTACACTTCAGGAAAATGATACTGCGTAATGTACTGTGGGCGTAGCATTCTATGAAGGTTCAAGGTAAGAACGTATGGTCATTTCAGCCACAGCATCTCCTGACATATCATGGGTTAAAGTTTTTCAGCTGAGATATATCTTATGGAAACAGAAGAGAGTAAAGACCTTGATTGTTAAAGAGAATAATCTTCATATGCAACTTCAAGAAACAAACTAGAGCCAACTTTTGGAAGAGTCGCAGCATTACAAGATACCACAAGGCAGAAACTTTACAAGGCATGCTTTGTTTAATCCGGAAAATCCTGATCCACTGTAATCCATGTTGAAGCAATAAGCATCTTTTTACTTCTAATGTGAAATGAGTATACATACTGTTGATGTCTCCTTTATTCTTCTTTGTCTGTCTTGACCTGTACTTCACTGAAGACCTGGACATGGGAAGCCAACTTGTAAGCCATTGTTATGGTTGACTTGTCCAGAGAAGACCAGAAATTAGTCTGATGAAGTTACTTGTTTGTCATAGGGGTGCATGTGGTTTTCTGTTTGCTTGTATTGTTTTTGCTTTGTTTGTTTTAGGGGGTGGGGGGAATGAATTGCAGAACTATTAATTTAAAATAAATACAGAACTTCTCGAACTCTTCAACAAGTGTACTACCAGTTACATTATACCTTGAGAGTCTGTAGATCCAGGAAATTCATTGATGTGTGCTGTCACTGAGGTATAAGAATGAAGTCTGAATGTGCTTGGCTTTGAAATAGCTGGTGAATTCTGCAGTTTGCAGACACGCAGTGAGGATGAACAAATTGTAGACAGTGTATCTGTGGAGTTACCTAGTGATGTCTTTCAAATGGGTGTGGATATTCTTAACATACATTATGTAAAGTATGAGTCCATTGTCATTTCAGGGTATAATTTCCTGGGATGCCCTTACCACTGTTGGGTGCTGTTCTAATGGTTATTATCAAATACTCGAGTGAGAGTAAAATGTGACAGTATGTTCACAGTGGAGTTTGAAGAACAGGGAGCAAAAGTGTATGGATGTTGTCAAAGTGAAGGATGGGTTTTCTTGGAAATCACTTGGGTCAAAACCTGATGGGTATCTGAAATGTACACTCTCTGAAGAACAAGTACATGAGAAGACAAAGTTTGACATTTAAAGTGTTTTGCACTACCGTCAGCAATGTCTTCCTTGCTGCAGAATTAATAATAATAAATTCCTTTGTTAGTGGGAAGAACAACATCAATACCGCTATCATTCATAAGCCAAAATGACTGTTTCCCACAATTGTTAGGATGCTGAGTGTTTCAAGCGGTGGCGAGTGTGACAAACCTGACTGTTTAACTGTGCAGTCTTGTTGCCTTTTAAGTCAAGCCAGGGAATAAGTCTGTTTAGAGATGATTATGTTTGGAGGAGTACTACTTTCTGTAAGAAAGACACGCAGATACCGTTCAAGTTTCCGTACGGCGAAACTATCAGCAAGTTAGTTTTGTGGTAGACAGAACTGGGTATCTGGTTGTTTTTGTTTTCTGCTCTCAAGCAGTTTAGAAGAGACAATCTTAATGGATGATGTGGGAAAAGAAGACCCTGAAGTTCTAGGGCTTTACTGAGTTTTGATTTAACCTAGAAAGTATATGAATTTCAGTCATGTGATTTCTTTGCACAATGGTAATTTTTTCAGCTGTAGTTGAGGCGGTTGCATCTGTGTGTTCAGGGATCAGGAAGGGAGGAGATTGAGCATTTCTTTCCTACAACCTTTTGGCCAAAGGAGGAAGAAGTTTGGAAAACTGTTGTTACTTTGACCAAATAGACTGTTTGTGCGCTTCACCTCTTGTATTCAAAAGTCTGTCTGCTGAGTTCAGTACATTGCTGTTGTGGAGTAGCTGGTGATATCTGGTGATGTCCTTAAGTCTTGAAATGCAGCTGTTTTATTTCTGACAGTCAGTACAAATGCATGTGCATTACAAATACAGGTATAGGTATGAAGGATGGAATACAAATACATTCAGGACAGTGTCACTGAATATTGGAAGGAGGGGTGTTTTGTTGGTATAGATTACTAGTATCTGGAAAATATTCCATACTAAATAAAATTGCTATTCAGAAGGGATTTCCTGAGGCTATCTCATCTAATTTCCTGTTTGAATTAGGACTGCTGCCAAAGCTGGATCATGCCTTGCTTATTGAAGCCGTGAACATGTCCACTACCTCCATTTAATCAATCTGTAGTTTCTGCCCTGCCTTAAAGAACTTTTATCCTAACAAAGTAAACCCTTGCCTCTGAAGTAACTGTGTTTTCTCTTTGTAATGCTTTTGCCACCTCTTGAAAGGGTTTGACTAGTCTTTGTAACTGCTGCTTGAGTATCAATGCTGTTAAATCTCCTCTTTACCTCTACTCTACCGGAGTTAAACAATCCCAGCTGCCTGGACGGACCCTCAGAAAGGGGTTTACCTTATTTGTAGAGAATTGCTTTTGGTTGGTATTCAACTTAGCATCTGTCTATACTGTCAGGTTCTTTGTCACCGTGCAGCTGCTCAGCTTGTGCTCATAAATACCATTAGTCCAGCTGTAGAACTCTACAATTCTTATGTTTCTGAAAGTTTCGTTAATGCTCAATGCTCCCAAGGTCCTGCTCAAATAAAGCTTTGACATCAGTTGTATCCCTGCGTTCGTATTGCCTGTGAGTTTGCTGTTGGTGTTCTGTGCATCCTCAGATTACTGATGAAGAGGTTAATTGCTGTGGGCCCTGTTTGCTGAACACCAGTAAGAGTCTGGGTAGCTACTCGTACCTCTTTGAGCCTGAAGTGCAGCTGATTTTTCCAGCTCATTTGTCAGTCTGATAGGCTTTAAGGGAAAATACTGTTGCTCTGGTTTTGAGGTACTTAAGAAATACAATTTAACGTTACTAGTAAACTAATTACAAAGCCATGGGGCTCGTAAATGTCAAGCTTAAATGCTAGCACGCAAAACTAGCATCACTACATGAGAGAGCGTCTTTGGGATCATAACTTCTGTTAAGCTATTAGCAGAGACTGTTCTAGATATCTGCAAATGTTTGAAAACAAGGAAAGAGAAAATCCACGCTGGGTATTTTTGGTGGAAGTGGGAGCTGTAACTGGTTTGTTGTTTTCTTTTTTTTTTTTTTTGTAAGCTTGAGTGTATGTATAAACCTCAACCATGCGGAAACTGCAGTGCAAATAGGGCTGTGAGCTGCTTCTGGCACAATTTTCTGCAAACACAGAATGTTTCTGGAAGTAAACAGAAAATAAAGTATGAAAAACAGTATTTCACAGGTGTCTATTGGTATTATTTAGCTTTTGATCGTATTGTCAGGGCCTGCTGGACCTGAAATCCTTCTCAGGCTCCATACAGCCTAATAGTTCTGGAATTAGGTAGTTTTCACACTTGCAAAGCATCTGGAGAGCCTCTTCTATTTATGCTACCATGAACTTTGAATCTTCTTACTGAAAAAGGTGGATAACTCGTGTCCTTCTTGATTTTTTCAACAGTTACCTATACCCCTCCCTTATGTTTATAGTGTAGTTGTTTGCGGAATATCTGCAGCTTTGATCTGATTTACAGTTTTGATACGTCTCTCGTAAAGGCTCATCTTGTCCAGAAAAAGGAGGAAGCCAGTGCTGTATGCAACATACTGTATTTGCTATGAGTATGGAAAATCTCTTCAAAAATAAGAATTGCATAAGCAAATGAATAGTCTAATTTTTCAGGTTTTTAGGCTTAACATAACACAGATTTTTCAGTATTAACAATCTAATATGTCAGTATTGGTTTAATCTTGGGTGTAACAATTTCCAAAATGCTGAGTGCATCATTAAAGCTCACCTGTGTATGTCTGTGTACATGGGTTTAAGAGAGAATGGAGCAAGGGAAAGAAGTTCCCAATGCAGGGAGTGAGGTCATGTTTAAAAAAGTATGTTTAAACATTCACTCTGAAATTGGTTAAAAATATGTACAGATGCCTATGCAGAAGTACTGTTCTTCATGCAATTTAATGACTTGGGACTGTCTAGGCTCTAAATACTTAGGTAAGAGTTTGTCTGTCGGGCACCTATGCTGCTGGATCTGCTTTCACACAGAATACCTGAGAGCTAAAATAAATAGACATTATGGAAAACAATTAAAAAAATAAAGAAATTGGATACTCTGTGCTTTTATGGTACTTATCAATGTGTTTGGTATATTGTGTAAATGAGGAAGGTGAGCAGAAATGAAGACTTTTTTTTCATATTTGGAAAAGTTAAGTTACAGAAGAACAGCGTACCAAGATGGAATACTGTTGTAACTGAGCCCGTATTAGACAGGCGTAGTGGAGATGACTGTTCAGGTCTTTAATGTGGTTGGATGATCTACTGTGTACTTAAAAGCACGTGAAATTAAGTGGTCTGACTGTCAAACTGTCATCTTAGGTCCTGCAGCTCCCTTCCGAACTGCGATGAGCTATGAAACACAGAGACCAGGTAGTTGAATATAAATTGGCTAACTTCCTTTTGAAATACAACTTTGATCATCATTAAAACAAAACCATCAAAGCTTTTTGTTCGTTGGTTTATTAAGAAATAATGCAAGTTACCAAACATTTGAACCTTTGCTTTTCTTTCGTGCATTGGTTATTTTATTTAAGGAAAGTTCTTAGATGGGTATTTTCAGTGGAAGAATTCAGTTCCTGAGGCGTCATAGTTTCATTCTTCCCGATTATCTAATATTTTTTTAGATCATGAAGTTTTCAGCTGAGCATTTTGTAGCATGCATGTACGTACAAATACAGTACAGTGAAAGCTTAACAGAAGCATGTAAAACAAGAACAGTATGGATTATTTCTTATCAAGATAATAGTAAGAGAATAATATCTACTTGTATGTTGGGAAGCAAGAAGAAAGAGCTGTTGCTGTGTATAGGCTTTAGCTTTTTTCTACCTGCATCTTTCTACATTCAGCCCAAAGACCACGCGTTCATCATTGAGAGCTACTGCACAAGGCATACAGATGCACTAGAATGCTGTAACGCATTGAAGTGACAATACAAACCTGTCTATGGAGAGCCGATACACGATACAACTTTCTTATATGACTATGCTACGGCTGCATTTCAGAATAAATAAAACTAAGAAGGCTTGTAAAGCTTTGGTGAATTTGGTCTCACTGTCCTATGGCAGGAGTTGTCCTGTCAGGTGTCTTCTACCACACTTAATTTATATGGATTATCTGTTGTAACTGAAGTGCTGGCATTTTGTGAAGTGTTTTGTTTTTTTTTTTTAATATATGCAGCCTTGGCATTTGACTTGATGGCAGCAAAAACGTACCCCTAATAAAATGAATATATAATAGCAAGCGTGGAATTCACTGTCCGGAGAATGTTTTTCTTTAAATGTAACCTGATATCCTAGAAGGACAGAAAACAGTAACACATTGTTCAGTGCCTGAAGTTCCACTTCTGTTTGCTCAGATTTGAGGAAATTACCAGTGGTTGTGACTCTTCTCAGGAAATGTACTAGGCTGAAATACACTTGTATGTAATTAAGAAGATAAGTTCTATTTCTCCACAGTTTTCTCAGGTATAAAAACAGATATATTAACACTGGAGCATACTCTTATAATAGCCAACACTAGAATACATTTATTGCCTCTTTGAGATTGTTTTACAGATAGATGTAGCTGGTCCACTGAGTTGATCAGGAATGCTTCAGAAGTGTTTTAGACAATGAAAAAAACAAGTTAATAAAACCCAATGAGGAGTGGGAGACACCCTTGGCTGAAACATTGCTAGTTAATGCTTAGAAACATAATAAACATGATTGTGCCGCTTCTGGTCTGTCCAGAGAACACGCAGAGTTTCAACTAGTGCTGTGTTAGTGAAGTTTATGTCTCTTTATTAGATTTAAGGTAGTATGAGTCTCGAACTCCAGATTCCAAACAAGCAGTATGAGGGTGCAATATGAGCGTTAGACTTTTAGCAGAAATGAGAGGTAGGTGAACTGGTTTAATTTTTTTAAGAACAACTGACACAGTCCGGGACATGCTATGAACGTGAACTTGAAAGCGTTTTGTCAGTAAATTGGATTCTATGAGATCTTTTTTTTGTTTCTTTGAATCTCTTGAAGTCATTAATTCCTTGTGTGTAAAAATGTTATTGAAAGTGTAGTGTTGGAGTCTTTTTGTGAGTGAATGAGATCCTATCCATTTCCCTTGCACATTTCAGAGTGAAAATTTAGTTTTGTTTCCCTTAAGTCTCAATTGGAAACTCCTTTAGCATCATAGGAATTGTGTGCAAGCTGTCTAATGTACTTGTTCATTTTACTGTAATATTTATTTGTGTATTTTTTACCTTAGTGAAGAGAGGACTCATGAAGGAGATAACATGTCTGAAGGATTTTATAAATGATCCCAAAAGAGAAGAACCTCTAGTTGGTATGTTTTTTCTGTTTTCTAAATGCTGTCTTTGTATTGTATATGTGTTTTGAAATACAAGGTGATATTTTGATATTGTTTCATTATGTAATCGATGTTGGATAATTAATGGGATGTATCTTACACATTGTACCTTTAAAGTTCAGCTTGTTATATAGCTGCTGTAAAAGCCACCTCTTCTATGCACCTTACTCGTTAGATAATTACTTCCTGAAGGAACCATATCAATAAGGATGCTTTTCACAGAACTCAAAATGATTGAGATTGGAAAGACCATCTGGAGCTCATCTTGTCCAACTCCTCTGTTCAAGCGTGATCACCAAGCAGGTTGATTAAGACTGTGTCTAGGTAGCTTTAGAATATCTGCTAGGAGGTGGAGACTTCACAACTTCTGCTGATAAGCTGTTCCAGTGCTCGGTCATTCTCACAGTGAAAAAGTGTTTCTTTGTGTTCAGAAGCCATCTCCTGTGCTTCAGTTTTAACCCATTGCCTCTTGTTCTGTCACTGGGCACCACTGAAAGGAGACCGTATCTATCATCTTTGCACCTTCCCTTCGTGTTTATTTATATGCACTGAGGTTCCCACCTTCTCTATTCCAAGCTGAGCACTCCTAGCTCTCTCAGCCTTTCCTCATGTGAGAGGTATTCACATTCCTTCATCATCTCTGTAGCCCTTTGCAGAATTCCTTCAAGTACGTCCCTCTTTATTGTGCTAGAAAGCCCAAAACTAGTCACGGTACTCCACATGCGGCATTATCAGTGCTTAGTGGAGACACCTCTCATGGTGGCAACACTCTTCATGCAGCCCAAATTTACTTATAAACTTTTTCATGCTAGTTATAAACATCAGATTTAGAGATTTTTGAGTGCTTCTATGTTGTAGTCTGTCTTTCAGTGATTTCTAGGAAAAAAAATTAAGAAAATTGATTTTCTCTCCTGTTAATTCTTAAAAAAAAAAAAAAAAATTATGTAACAAAGGACTCATTTTTATGAAGGGACTATTGTTATTTCTGGATGCGTTTTGTGCTACTCAAACACTGTCCAAATTATATTTGATTGAGTAGTTTAAATTAATTTTTTTTAGTACAGAACTTTGGGTGGTATTTCCTGTCCTCAATCTCTGTTTGACTGACATGTCACCATTAATTATTTTACGTGGCTGTATTGAAGAAAATGTTCTTTTTTTTTCTTTTTTTTCTTTTTTTTTTTTTTTGTTCCTTAAAAAATACCCTGGGCAGGAAAGTAGCTATATGCTTGTTTTACTGAGTTTGCAGATCTTCCATAGCAGTTTTTTTTACTTCTGAATAAAGCATTGCAAAGAGAAGAATTTAATTGACATGGGTAGTAAGCCTGATGTTTGTGATCCTAAACAAGTCCTCTTCTTTATTAATTTTGGCTTTTAGTGAGCGTCTTTGAAGAAAATACTTCTGTTTATAGTAGTCTGTTGTAAATACAGATGTTTGTAACTCTTGTTTTTACAGGTTTAGAGCATGTGGTTGAAATCAGATTTGAAGGAAGAAAAGAGCCGCATTATGAATGCAAGCTGTGTGGGTTTAACACAGAGATGGCACCCATGATAGAACATCTTAGTGGATATAAGCACAGAAGAGCATACATAGTGAGTAATTTTGATCACAATTTAATATAATATCCTTTTTTTTCCTATAAATACCTACATCAAGTTTGAAGTTTAACCCCCCCCATATGATGTCACTAGTAATTGTGTGATTGAGACTTGAGAGGTCAGGTCAACGTGCATAGCTATAAAGCTGTGAGCTACTGAGAAAATGTAATCCAGAGGTGCATGTCTGTATCTACTCAAAGTCTGTTCTTAAGTGTTCTAATCTCATCCAAGATCAGATTCTCAGGCCTTGGTTCTCTCTCATTCCTCAGCATGCCCATGGTATTGTTGGATATTGCATAGAGCACGTTACCTTTCAATTACAAATTTCGTGTAGTGTTCAAATTCTATGGTGAAGACTGCCTATACAATTTTAATGTTAGCACTTAACTAGTTGTGTTACTCATATTCAAAGTAACATTTACTAGTCTTTAGAAGCTTGTCCAAAAAATGAAATGTGCCTGTTTTTTAATGTATGAATTTTGATGTTGTTCATCTAAAATTTTTTGTCAACAGTCTAAAGAATTCCCAGACAAAATAAAGAGAAAGGCAACAGATGTAAAAGAATGCAAAGTCTCATTTCTCAAAAGAATAGCAGGAGAGCTAGAGAAGACTGAAGGATTAAAAATGTATAAGGTAACTGGAAGTAAATGTTAAGTATCCAATAATGTATCTTTAAACAGTGCATTTATGTTTGACCTAGTAAGTTTTAGAACTACTGCTGACAAATCATGTTATATTCCTGTGTGTGACTAGAAAGTGTAGTGTTAAGTAGAACCAAGACTTAAGTTAAAGTTGCCCTAGAACGTATGGGGAAAGGAACAGAAGTCTTGAAATTCCTGTGAAAAAAATGAAGTTGTTGAACAATTTAATGTTTTTTAGTTAGAAAATGTCCAGCTGGAGATTTTAGTGCTTTACTTCAATGATTCTTAACTTACATAGTTTAACTTTTCTCAAATGTATGCAAATTTTCTCTCAAATTTAATTTGTACTGGTTATGTGTAATCTGTAAAACTGTCCACTAGACTATGCTAGGACAAATAAAAGTACTTGTTCTGTCTCTACAGACAGTTGCAGTAGGGACTATTGTAATGAACTTCAATCAGAATATCTAATATAAAACTATGTCTGTTTCCTAGATTGAAGGTTACATAAGACCAACTACCTCACGTAAGTTTATGAATTACTTGAATATAACACATTTGACAGCCAGAACCAGCTTAGTTTGAATTACTGCTTGAACTTTTTAAGGGTTTGACTGATTTAAAACATTAAAATTGTAAGTAATAGCACAAAATGTTTTCTTTTCAGAGATTTTTCCAGTTTTTGTGAATTTGAAATGAGGAAAGACTTTTTTTAACTGCTTGGTTCTGGAGGTATTTAAGATAACTAGAGATACAGCTTTTGATGGATTTCTCTGAAAAAGCTGCTAAAACCTTTTCCACCTCATTTCAGCCATCAAAAGGCATACAAATCAATGCTGAATTGCTGCTAGAAGTGGAAGTTATCTTTTTAGCAAATGTATTTGAATGAGCAATGGAAACTAAACCTTCCAAATAAAAACAACATCCTCCCTCCACACGGTATATTTGAGTTATATCATTTGTTGCTATAGATGTGCTATGATGCTTAATAATTCCAACCTGAAGAAATATGTCTGCTTGCTGCCTTTTGACCCCAGTACTACTATCAGTGTGTTTGAAATGGGTGCATGTTGCTTAGGTCAAAAAGGTATGTCAGTATGAATCCTTGTAGGTGCCTACCACAGCGGTGATTTATTTGGATTGATCACTGATGGCTTTTGTGTCTTGTACCTACTTATGTTGGTCTGCCAAACAAAGTAGCAGAGACCCTTTTGGAGCTTTGTTTGTCTCTTTTGTGAAGGAGATGGAATGTGACACACTAATCTGGTCCAGTAATTCTCAGTTCATAGTAAATTTTATGAATGAGTTCTAAAACCTCCAGAACTATTTATGTATTCTAATCACCACAGTCCGAACTGTTGATTGGACTCTTGCCATAGAGGTTATTAGCAAGTTAGGCCCATGTAGCTTGCTCTGTATAAATGTAAATGGATGTTGTTAACATCTCTTCTTTGTATGGGAATCTTGTGCAAAATGTGCTGCCTATTCTTCTCTATTATGTAGAAGGTGTAATACTGAAAGTTGGTCTTCTAGAAGAATCTAAAATATTTTAAGTATTTCAGATAAATAATGATCCAGATCACTAGTAAGTAGTAAGGACAAAATAGCTGATAATCAACTTTCAGGTAGGCAGCACTGTATAATGCTAATGCAAGGAAAGTTGTATAGATTTGATGGTATTTGGCTTCAGTGCTTACTGACTTCTGTAGAACTGAAAGATGTATTTAGGTATCAAGTCAGAACAACAAAAAAAAATCCCATGCAGTTCCACAGGCTGCAAAGAACTGGAAGGAACAGACAGGAGTGTTGTGTTGTTCTGCTTTGATTGGGTGTTAAGCACCACATCAAGTTTATTCCAAAATAAAAGCACACTACATATTTAGAAGGAATTAGCGCTTACTGGTTTAACAACTGTGTGTGTTTAGTGTAGATCACATCATTAGAGAATGACTTTCAGCTTCAGAGCTCCCTTCTGACTGCAAGAGTGCGTTTGAGGATGTAATTAAGAAATGTCATCTGAGTAAGTGACAAAACAGACATTAACGCTAAGTTTTGGCTACTGCAGAGATCATATGCAAAATCAACATGATTATGTATCTTTATATACATTTGAGAAGCTTTGGAGGGATTGATTTGTTGCTTTTCTCAAAGGAAGAATTAAAGTATTTCTTTATTCTCTAAAAAAATCATCTGTACTTTGTCTTGAGCTTCAAATTAAGGATACTAGCTTAATAAGGTAATTCCAGAAATCACTGGCTCAAAGTAGAGAGCTAATGAGCTTGAAGGCCCTGTGGCATTCTTAAGAAGTGTGAGAATATGTATAAATGCAATGTGGTACCATCGCATATGAATTTCTGGTCTAATTTAGTTTCCAAATTCTGCTTGCATCAATATTTTCCTTTAAAAACTACTGTTAATGCTACTACAGAATACAGCTGGAAACTGAAAACAGATCCAAAGACTTAGTTTGCTGTTTTGGACAACAGTCTTCAGATTGAATTATTTCTTATTTGAAATTACAGCAGATAACTGGAGAATTTTGTCTGTATCTTCATTGGGAAGTGGTAACTCCATGTATCAGTACAGAGTGGGAAATGACAGACTGATCAGCCTTGCTAAAAAGGACTTGATGGCTATGGTGGATGCCAAGCTGAATATAAACCAACAGAATGCTCTCATTTCACATAAGGCAATCTCATAACACTTCAAGTGGGGCACAGGCAGCAAGCAGATTGAACATTCTTATTCCCCACTGTTTGATATTGGTAAGATCAAACTTTGAATGTTTTATCTAGTTATATTCCTTCTAACTCAAGAGGAAGATGGAGAAATTGAAGAATATCTAGCAGAGGGGTATGGTGATACTCAAGGATCAAGAGCATTGGGCTTGTTTAGATGGGAAGGGGGGGGTTGAGAAACGATCTGATAGCTGCCCTTCTAGTAGGTTGCTACCAAGGTGACAAAGCTGAAGTTGTTGGTAACTGCAGGAAGTGAAATAAGAGATTATAGCACCCAATGGCAGCTTGAGAGGCTGAACACAGAAGAAAACTTATTTCCTAGAGGGCAGAACAGCACTGGAACAGATTATCCACTGGTAATGAATTCTTCATCTTCAGAGGTTTTCAAGACCTGGCTATATGAAGTGGGCAGTGATCCTCCTTGAAGTGGGAGTTTGGGCTGGATGGTGAAAACGGAAGTCTCTATATGGTCAGAAAACTGTGACATCATCGGAACTGCAAAAATATAGTACAATAGCTTGTATGACTGGAGTGCTGATATGGATGGATAGAGGCTTCTTAGAAAAGTTGCGAACAATCCAAAATTGAAGTTGGGACAGTTATTCATGCAGATGCTGGATGGGTCAACAAGGGAAAGGGTTTTGCACATTCTACCCACAAAGAAAAGACAAGACTGAGGAGTGTGATGATCAATGGTAGCCTTAGTTGAGATGAGCATGAGATTATGATTGTGACACTCTGGTCGCCAGATTGGAGAAAAATGGATTTGATGCATGGACCACTTGCGGGATAAGGAATTGGCTGGATGGCCACATTCAGGAGAGTTGCGGTCAACAGCTCAATGTCCAAGTGGAGACTGGTGACGAGTGGCATTCCGCAGGGACTGGTATTATTTAAGATTTTTGTAGGTGACGTGGGCAGTGGGATTGAGTGCACCCTCAGCAAGTATGCAGATGACACCAAGTTGAGTCACGCAGTTGACATGCTAGAGGGAAGGGATGCCATCCAGAGGGACCTGGACAGCCTTGAGAAGTGGGCCCAAGCCAACCTCATAAAATTCAACAAGGCCAAGTGCAAGGTCCTGTGTCTGGGTTGGGCAGCTCTCAAGCACAGATACAGGTTGGGCAGAGAATGGCTTGAGAGCAGACCTGAGGAGAAGGATCTGGGAGTGATGACTGATGAAAGATTCAACATGAGCTGACAGCGTGTGCTTGCAGCCCAGAAGGCCGACCGTTTCCTGGGTTGCATCAAGAGAAGCATGACCAGCAGGTCAAGGGAGGTGATTCTGCCCCTTTACTCTGTTCTCTCTGAGACCCCACCTGGAGTACTGCATCCAGTTTTGGAGCCCCCAACACAAGGAAGACATGGAGTTGTTGGAGCAGGTCCAGAGGAGGGCTATGAAGATGATCAGAAGACTGGAGCACCTCCCCTATGAGGACAGCCTTTGACACTGTCAAAGCCTTTGACACTGTATCCCACAGTATTCTGGAGAAACTGGCAGCCCGTGGTTTGGACAGGTACACTCTTTGCTGGATAAGGAGCTGGCTGGAGGGCTGGGCCCAGAGAGTGGTGGTGAATGGAGTTAAATCCTGCTGGCAACTGGTCACGAGTGGTGTTCCCCTGGGGTCGGCACTGGGGCCTGTCCTCTTCAATATCTTTATTGATGACCTGGATGAGGGCATTGAGAGCACCCTCAGTAAGTTTGCAGACGACACCAAGCTGGCAGGAAGTGTCGATCTGCCTGGGGGTAGCAAGGCCCTACAGAGAGATCTGGACAGGCTGGATCTCTGGGCTGAAGCCAATGGGATGAGGTTCAACAAAACTAAGTGCCGGGTCCTGCACTTTGGCCACAACAACCCCAGGCAGCACTACAGGCTTGGGGCAGAGTGGCTGGAAGGTTGTGTAGAGGAAACAGACCTGGGGGTGTTGGTCGATGCTCAGTTGAGCATGAGCCAGCAGTGTGCCCAGGTGGCCAAGAAGGCCAATGGCATCCTGGCTTGTATCAGAAATAGTGTTGCCAGTAGGAGTAGGGAAGTCATTCTCCCTCTGTACTCAGCCCTGGTGAGGCCTCACCTTGAGTACTGTGTCCAGTTTTGGGCCCCTCACTGCAAGAAAGACATTGAGGCCTTGGAGCGTGTTCAGAGGAGGGCGACAAAGCTGGTGAGGGGTCTGGAGCACAGGCCTTATGAGGAGCGTCTGAGGGAGCTGGGATTGTTCAGTCTGGAGAAGAGGAGGCTCAGGGGAGACCTCATCACTCTCTATAACTACCTGAAGGGAGGTTGTAGTGAGCTGGGGTCAGCCTCTTCTCTCTTGTAACTGGTGACAGGACGAGGGGGAATGGCCTCAAGTTGTGCTGGGGAGATTTAGGCTGGACGTTAGGAAATTCTACTGTTCTGAAAGAGTGGTCAGGCGCTGGAATGGGCTGCCCAGGGAGGTGGTGGAGTCACCGTCCCTGGAGGTGTTCAAGAAACGTTTAGATGTGGTATTGAGAGACATGGTTTAGTGGGGTTATTGGTGGTAGGTGGATGGTTGGACTGGATGATCTTGTAGGTCTTTTCCAACCTTGCTGATTCTGTGACAGGCTGAGAGAGCTGGGGCTCTTCAGCCTGGAGAAGACAAAGTTCGGAGGGAACCTTATGGCAGCCTTCCAGTACCTGAAGGAGGCCTACAGGAAAGCTGGAGGGGACTTTTTATAAGGACATGTAGCGACAAGGACAAGGGGAAATGATTTTAAACTGGAGGAGGGTAGATTTAGACTAGATAGATAGTGGCATTCCTCAGTGTCTGATCTTGGTACCAGCACTGCTTAACATGTTCATTAGCAGTATGGGCGACGTAACAGAATACAGCATTGTCAAGTTTGCAAATGACATCAAACTTTGGAAGAATTCTTGGCACGTGGTAAAACAAAGTTGCTATTGAGAGTACTCTTGGGAAGGTAGAGAAATGGGCTGTCAAAAGCCTCCTGAATTCTGGAAGAAGTAAATACGAGTTCTTACATCTTGGATGGAGCAACACCCTGCTGGATACGAACTGGATAATATTTGGCTAGGGAACAAATTTTAAGAACCTGAAGATTTTGATTGACAATAATACAAACGTGTATTGCAATGTGCTCTGAATGTAATGAAGGCTGACAGCCTGGACTGCGTTAGCAAGAGTGTAGCCAGCAGGTTGAGGGAAGTGTTCATTCCTTTAATTCTTGGTACTCATTCAATTGCTTCTGGAACAATGTCCTGCATACACGAGAAATCCTAGTGAAAGTGTGAGTAGAAGACTTGTCAGCTATGAAGATCATGAGGGAACTGGCTTATACAACATGGAGGATAGCTTTGGGGAATGGGGTTTGATTAAGGCAGCAGCTAAGAATGTGATCTAATTACCGTCTTCTGCTACCTAAAATATGTCTATGGAGAAGAAGCCAGACTTCTTGAAGGAAGGAATATGTGTTAGCACAAATTGTAGTGAAAGCAATATTCATTTAAACACTGGAAAGTTCTACACAGCTGAGGGGTCAAGTACTGAAACTGCCTGCCTGAGGAGGTGGGAAACTGCCTTTCTTGTTGACTTATAAAATTCATTGGTCTTGGGCCTGAGCAGCCTGATCTAATTTTGAGGCTAGTCTTTGTTGAAGTTAGCAGAACCGCAGTTGTTAGCTTAAGTAATGCAAAGTTTCTAGCCTCTTGTCTTCATCCTCTTTTCAAATAGGGAGGACTTACTGGAAAAACATCACAAATTGAGTAAATCAAGGAAAACAATTCTAATGTTCCTTGTCCTCATCTTTCAGTTAATTGTTTTTTGAGTGTTCTACTTAGTGCCTCTATGATACTTTTCTCTTGCCACTGAAGCTGCACTAGACAGCCCCCGTGGATCCTTTCTGACCTGAACTTTTGTACGATTCTGTGGTTCTACCTGCAGAGATCCTTCCCATCCTGTTCTATGATTCTTGCTTCACTAGATATCTTCTCTGAAACATTGGCAATCTTTTTCTCTCCTGCCATGTAGAAAACTTTGGGACCTACAGTGCAACTTCTTGTTGAAACTTATCGGCGTTGGTTCAACATCAGGTGGTTAGAAAAAAAAAAAAACAGGAACGACTGTTTCGGCATCATATTATAGGGACAAATATATCATTTGTCCCGAGAATCAGTACTTGTCCTGTTGCTTTCCTGGAACACATTAAAAAAATGCTAAGTTACATATGATGCAGTAGCTGATTCTCGGAAGCACAGCTGCTGTCTTAAAGAGAATACCTTGTTTTACTGAGCTTCCCTCCTTCCTAATCCATATAGGTTGTACTGGCAAGAGAGATTGTTAGTCCTTTAAAACACTGCCATCACTTTAGAGCCATTTACAGTTTGGTTTGTGTAATACTTCTATTGCAGTAATATGGTGGAAACCCTATGATGGTGCTAATCATTCTTTTTAATTTTCTAGCCCCATCAAAGAAGAAAGCAAGGTGAGAATATAACTTCCATAGGGGAATGAAAAGATTTTTTTTATGAGATCAATTTAGTTGTTAAGTGCATCTTTTCTGTAACAAATACCACATACAGGGAAAATGTATCGTCTTTCGATTCTACTTAATCGTGTGTAAATTGTTGCTTTCTGCCTGAGAGGAAAAAAACCTGAAATAAAATTTGATGTTCAGTTTGTATGTAGTGATGATTTTTGAAATGTTACACCGCTTATGCAACTCAGTAGTAGTCTGATGTACTCCTGCACAAAGATACTGTAATTCAGAAGTCAAGGTGTTACCATTTTCTTTGAGATCCCATTGCCTAAGCTGTAGAAAAGGCATCTATGTTCATATAGGAAGGAAAAAAATTACCGTTACTTCAGTTATCTCTTTTAGCTGATCTGTAGAGTTCATCAGTGCAACCGTTGTTGTTTTCTTAGAGTCAGAGTAAAGGCCTTTAAGAAATACAATATTTTAGTTATAGAAAAATATGTCCTGTATTGATATTTTATATAAATTTGGAAATTGAAATTTCTGATCCTAGACACAAAAAGTAAACCTAACCTTTTAGTAATCTTTTAAATGCATCTTTGTATTTCTCTTTCTTTCTTTTTAAGGTGGGAAGATGATCATAAGCATGAGGTATGTAGAGGTAGTAATTCTGCAAATGCCTTAAGTTTTAGCAGTTTCCTTATGCTTGCTTTGCTTTTTTTTTTTTCTGAAAAACTTCTGCTTTGGGGCTTCATTTTGCATTTTATTAGTATTATTCCAGAAACAAAGCAACTGACCTGGTGACCAGAATTTTATGTTCATCACACCACAGGGGAAATCAGTACCGTACACCAGGATATTGACCCATTTAGTTCACATGATTTCTGTTCGGAATCACTGAGTCTGAGACCAGTGTCTGCAGGCCACGTGTCCCAAGTAATGCTGCAGTCTCCACTGTCTTGCCTCTCTTCAGATTAGAGATGTTCTGTGCTGGAGTTTTGGTTTAAATCTTACGATAAATTTAAATATTATCCTTTTTTTCTAATTCGAAAGTGAAATCCTAAATGATCTCTCTGTATCTGACCTGAGCAGCTCTGTGCTATTAGGGGTCTAGTGTTCACAGCTGTGACATAAAAATACTATCTTTGATTTGCATTGACTTTTGTTATTGGATAAAAGATTAACCTGTCTTGTTTTGTACAAGAAACTGTTACAAATAGTGTGTGTTCATTCTTTTTTTCTTCCTTATTCCCACAGAATGATCCTTTTTGGAAACAGAAAGCTTTAGAGTTCTTGGTACGTATGTAAAAATTGTGAAGTTTCACTGGTGTGAAACACTGAATATTGTAAAGGAGCCGTTGATTACTGCTCAAACTCATTTGACCCCCAGCATTAATTTCTAAGGTACATTTTTGTGGACTTTGCTCTTTGAAAATCTCAGAACAGCATGCTGGATTCAGTGTGAATTGTCTCACTAGTCCCTGGACCATTCTTCTCTTTGCTGAGGAGCCACCCTAACAAGCAGCTTTAGCACCACTTGTTGCTCAAGTGCTGTGGTCTGCCCATACCTGCTAGGGTTGTTGATATGCTGAGTGATAGGAGCCTGTCTGGTCCTGCTGTCTGTGATGCTGCTGCAGAACTGGGTAACCTTGTGAAACCGGAAGATCTAGAGCGAAGTTGTAGCTGTTGGAGTGGAGAAATTTTATCTGTTCAGTTGCTGTTAGCAGTGGCATTGTAAGCCTTGCTTTTCTTTTAGAATTATAGAATCACTAAGATGGAAAAGCTCTCCAAGATAATCTAGTCCAACTGTCCACCTACTATCATCTCCCCGCTAAACCACGTCCCTTAGTGCAGCATCTAAATGTTTCTTGAACACCTTCAGGGACAGTGACTCTACCACCTCCCTGGGCAGCCCATTCCAGCGCCTGACTCTGAGATGTACCCAACCTGAAACTCTCCTGGTGCAACTTGAGGTCATTCCCTCTCATCCTATTGCTAGTAACACAGGAGAAGAGGCAGACCCCTACCTTGCTACCACATCTTTTCAGGCAATTGTAGAGAGCAATAAGGTCTCCCCTGAGCTGCCTCTTCTCCAGAGTAAACAATCCCACTTCTTTCAGCCACTTCCCATGAAACTTGTGCTCCAGACCCCTCGACAGCTTTGTTGCCCTTCTGTGGACACAATCCAGGGCCTCTGTGTCTTTTTGTATGAGGGGCCCAAAACTGAACACAGCACTGAGATGTGGCCTCACCAGAGCTGAGTACAGAAGGGTGATCACCTCCCTGCTCCTGCTGACTGCACTATTTCTGACACAAGCCAGGATGTCTGACTGTTTGTCTTTGCCATTTTGCTCAGTGGAAGTCTTATTCTGTTAAATACCCCACCTAAGGCATTTACATAATTTCATTTGAGTCTGAATTGCTTGTTTCTGCTCTGAAATCACAAGTGGGCTGTTCTGAGGCATGTGCTGCATTACCATCTGAAGAGTGTTTTTTTCTCTTCCAGTCTTTTTTTTTTTTTCTTTTAATCTATGGTTATTTATGACTTTAGGAAGAGGTATAGAAAAAACAAGTCTGGAGATAATCAGTAAACTGCCAAAAATGCTTAGTAGTTTTTGGCTTGTATCTAATGAAGAGGTATCACATCTATTCCATGTGGCTTAAGACTACTTCTTTTAATTTTCTGTAATCATTTATAACTTCAAACACTCACTTATTATTCTGATTTAATATTAAAAAGACAGGTAAACATAACTTTTCTGAGCTTTATGTGGTCATATCAGTATATAACTTGGTATCCCAAAAGTATACATAGGTAAAATTGTGGTAGAAACTTTCATCTTTTTGTTACCAAAATGACAGAATCAAAGGCATTTGAAGTTGCCGAAGTTTACTTTTTATTCAGTGTTTGACAAAGAGCATACATTTAAGACTTAGGCCAATTCCTGTCTGCAACAGAATGTTCATTATTGTCAGTATGGAATTGCTACAGACATCAAGGGTTATGTTTTGCCTCTTATCAGGACGTAGTTATATTTACAATTATGTATTTTCAAATACGCATCTGTGTACGTACTTATAGGTGTATTATACATTTCTTATGTATAAGCTAGTGGTATAACCTTGGTTGTACCAAAATGAAAGTGTAACTGATCTAGTTGTATACATAAAGCTTTGGCATCCTAATGAGCTAGCAACTCTTACTGCGTTTCTCAACAGGAGACTTTTCACATCACCTCAGACTCAGAAGCAACACGTGTTGTTCGTGTTACACAGGAACTCACAGAAGCTTTAAAGTCCTTTTGTGAAAAGAAAGCAGCAGTAAGTGACTTCATCTTGACCAGAGTTGTAGTCATGTTACCACTGGAAGGGAAGAAGTGGTTGAACTAATTACACTAATGGTCTGCCACACTGTCACAGTTCAGACATAGGCCAACCCTCCTCATTTAAATATATTTAAATTATTTTACAATTTGTAAGTACCAAATTCATTAATTGCTAGGTACGTTTCTCTTAGTTCTTCATCACATTCCATCTGTTTTGTTTTCTTTTTGCATGTGTTTCCTGTCCTGTTTTGGGCTCCATTTTACATCATGATGTCTAACTGTCATCCTTCTTTTACATTTGGTTCCTTGCTTGATAGCTTTTCTTCTAAGACTAATCAAGCATTTATCTGTTATCAAAATATGTCACTTCTTTCTTTCATGAGCATGTGGATAACTCTTTTACTGGTAACTCTGCTCCCAGTTGAGATCTTTAATCACTTAAGACAAAAGCAGACAAGATGTTCTGCCTCTTTTGGTGGTCCTTACAAACCTTCCCAGCTTCTTTGCATGAAAACTGTAGAGCCATAGAAAAAAAGAGTCTGAAGATTGACCAGAATCTGTACAAAAATGACTAACCACCTCTGGCAGCTACTGATCCATAAAATTTAGCGTGTGTTTTTCTGAAAGATATTTCAGAATGGATTCTTGAGCTTTAACAGGATACTCCCTATCAGCTGAGTGATGGTAACTATCTTTATGCACTCGTCTCCAACCTATGCCACTATCTGTTGGAGAACTGCATTTTCAAATTGTCATGCATTTGCTGCTCACTAAAAAGTACCAGTAGGTCAGGAGTCTGCTGACTTGCTGGACTACATCAGCTTGAAGCTTAACACTTCCAATTTCCTGGTAGGGAATGAGCAGTTTGAAGTTGATTCTTATATAAGAAAAACATTTTTGTCTTTGCTGTTCATATTGTGGGGTTTACTGAAAAGTACGAAATGTTTCTGGACAAGTTTAAAGACTTTTCTCATTTAAAATACAGACTGGACTATTTTGAAAACAACAAAGGAAGCAAGAAAGTGCCCAATCTGGATTCTTTTGAAATTATTTAAAGCCTGAGAATTATGTTGGCATTGAAAATAGGTGAGGGCCTTGAAAAGCATTCACAACGAGAAAGGGGCTGGGGCTGAAACCAGCTTGAATTAACAGTGGTGGACAGGTGGGCTTTGCAGTATATTGTTTTCCTGTTTCCTCTATATGCCACACTTTGACATGTGAGTAAATGGCAGTTCTCATGAGCTTGTTAAAAGTTGTCATTTAATCTCAGGCAGTAGTTGAGCCTTCCATCCTGCATTCCCTAGCTAGAGACAGGATTTGCATATACACCAGTTTTATATTTTAGCCAGGTGATGTTGAGGGATATGGGGCAGTAAAGAAATTTGGAACAGTTGGTATTGTTGTCCCCAGACACCTCATTCTGTTCTCCAGATTCACACCTCTTGCAAAAATTGTTTTCTAATTGTAGTTCAGTGTGGTAATTGAGTCCAGCAGAGCAAAACATTCTTCACATGGAGTTTACTGCCACCTAAAATAGTACTCTGCTAACTTTCTATGAGGAAATTGTTTTGTTTTGTTTTTTTGAATGCTGAAGATTTTAAAAACAGACATTCTAAACTTTTGCTTAATCTAGGTGAATTATACTAACAGACTGAGGCCATTGATGTCAGTATCTCGAGGTGGATTTCCAGCAAGAAAAAACTTCTCAAAACCTTATAAGCCATATGGAAAATACAAAGGTAATGTAGACTCTTTGTTCTACTGGCATAACTCTGCTCTTAATTTATTTTCATGGCCAGCCATAGTGCTTTTTTACTAGAGTGCCGTGAGTCTTTGTCCTCTGAGTCAGTTCAGGCTATTCTTTTCTAAAGCCTTCATGACTTCAATCCTGTCGGTCTCACTGAGAGCACTGGTATTACAGAAAATATTGATTGCTGGAAATCCAAGCAGTAGGATCTGCCTAGCTCACTGTGTAGACTGGCACGTCAAGGTGTCTTCAAAGAGATATTTCCCATTCTTACATTGAATACCTCTGCTGATACTGCTAGGGGATGCAATGAGAGAGACTTCCAGCTTGTTTCTTTTGGCAACTGGCCTTCTAATTATTTGCTAATCAGTTGCCCCCTATCTCTATTCCCCACAAATCTTAGGGTGCACAGAAACTCAGTAAGAAAGGATGTAAGGGTAAGCTGCAAAAGTAGAGCTTTGGCAAATTTTTGATGGACTGTATCTTTAGGGGATAGATAGCCTTTAATTTTTGTAAATCTTTTCTGTTTTTCCTCTTAACTGTGGAACTGACATATTTAAGAAGAAAACAAACACTGGAAATAATGTGATTTAAGCTAACCCATTTTATTTCGTATCCACAGTGGCTGAAGAGCACACATGCTACAGTCAAAAGTGTTGAGACACTGGCTCATTATTTATAATTATTCTTACATAAAGTTAGTGTTTCCTGATCTCTTTGATCTCTCTTAGATACATCGTACCTGAGAGGCATTCATATGATAATTACTCTGGTTGATTTTTACCATACTTTGACAGTAAAGCAAAATATGTTGAATTCAGATTATTTATTAGTTAAAGTAGTTAGTCGGACTGCGTCAGTTATTTCCCTTCTGTTATTCTTTATTCAGCTTTGCAACACAAAAGCTGATGTTTTCTAACCCAGTAAATAGTCAGACAGAAAGGGGCTTATAATGAATTAAGTTTATTTTGCAAACTATTGTCCCAGCTGTATTTAATGAATTAGAAGAAAAATAAAACAAAAAAGCCACCCAAACTGTTCTGGTTACATTCAGTCAATGCCATATGGTTCAATGTGAAAATAATTCAGAAGAACATGCCACTGAAAACTCTGTGTACCCTATTTAGCATGAAGATTTTGGGGTGAAAAGATGGAAGGACTCAGGTAAGGTACAAAGGTGGGGAAATATGAAAACAGGAAAAGAACACTACATGAAACCTCAGAGTTGTTGTCTTTTCAGTTGCTATTTTAATGGATTGCTTACCTCTGGTGCCCTTCCTTACGTTACATATTTATTTCTTTATTTAGGAAATTCTAAGTGGAATCAAGGTTTTTTCTCTCAGTATGAACAGTGTGATGGAGATGATTCTTTTGCTCCTGCCAACTCGCACAGTTACCAAATGGATGATGGATCATCTTCCTATGGTCTAAGACCTGCTGACTCTGCAATGATGTCAGCACTCAGGGACTCTCTTGCCCTCCAGACTGGAAGTTCTGCTGGTGGTATGAGTGAATGGCTGAGGCAGTTCAGCCAGTCTGCTTCTAACAGCAATCCAGCCCTTAGGGCCTCTTCCTATGTGACAAGTTCAGTGAGCGAGTACTCAGTGGAGTATATGTCCAAAGATGTGCAAGGAGATAAGCTCCCTGATAACAGAATGCCATATGGCAGGGAAGGTACGAGTTGGAGGAATCATCAAACGTGTACCAAAGCAAGGAGTATTAGTGATCAGAGATTACCCTATCCCAATTCTTCATATCCTTCATCTGGAAGATACTCAACAAACTATTTTTCACAAAGCTATTTCTCTTACAAGAGTGATGGTTTTGTGAATTCTTGTACATCTTCTACAAATTCTGCTTTTTCAAGAAGAGGTGGCTCTAGGTGGAACCAGCACTCTAGGTGGAACCGGCGCCCTAACTGGAACCGGGAATCTAGCTGGAACCAGGAATCTAACTGGAACCGGGAGTCTAGCTGGAACCAGGAATCTAACTGGAACTGGGAATCTAAGTGTCAAGAATATAGGCATGAGAAGTCAAGCTACAAAAATGATCGGGGTTCACATCGCTATTCCTTCCTTGGCAGTGGCTCGTACAGAGATAACGAGCAATTCAGAAGCTCAGATAAGATGTTTGATGAAGATGCTGTTGATCCTGCTCCCAACATTTTGAACAGATTGGAAGGAAATGATACACCTACAATGACCAGGGTGTTCCGACAGCTGGCTTCGTGTTATCCAGCACTTGTAAGATTGTGATTAGTGAAGTAAGGTTTCCTGATCTGAAAGTTTTGTTCTGGGTCATCTTGCTAGCTATCTGAGTTTATTCTATTGGGGTGGCAGCTGTGGGTAGGGGATACATTGGCATTAAAAAAAAAAAATGGAATATGTGCAGAACCAAACTTGAATGGAATTGTTGAAAGTATACAAAATGGATCAAACACATTGGGATAACAAAACAAATGTTATCAAAGAGCTGGTTTGTTGTCTGATTTTTTTTTTTTTTTCCATTTGGAAAAATATTCCTTTACGTTAGAAAAGTTTCTGCTTTGGAAATAGATTGTAAAATATTTCAAGGCCATTGGACATGTACTATTGTACAGCTGCCTTTGGGTGTGAGTTTGGACAAATGTAAACTGTGCTTATACGTGAGAACCAGGAATGTCAGTTAGCAGCAAAACTTTCATTTAAACAACCTCTGATGTATTAAGTGAAATAACATGAAGAAGTAACTTTTTTTTTTTAATCTCCCCTTTCTAGAACTAAATATTCAGCCATTAGCCAATGTGCTAATAGAAACTAGAGGAAAGATTAAGGAACGACAGCAGCTGAACTGGAAAGAGATGAACAGACTCAAGAATCTCCGTGTCTTGGATTTCAAGAAAGAGACCGTGTTTAAGTGTGTGTTTTTGGAAGGGGAGGTAGACGGTAATCTTTTAACCTATTAAATGTAGCTGGAACACAAACTTGCACATAATGGAGGTGAACACTTATTTTTTTTTTTTTAGGCTTTTTTAATGTATTTGTTACATCTTAGTATATTGCAGAGAAATCTTTTGTTATTTTTTGGAAAATATGTTAATGTTATTCTGCCAGCAAAAAGCTGATCACCCTTTTAACGTCCTTCCCCACTCAGAAAAAAGGAAAGTTTGCTTTTATGTTAATTTTTGGGGGAAGAATACTCACTGAAAATACAGATCTGTTGTACAAAAATCCAAATGTGGTGGTCTTCACACAAATTTAAGGTCAGTTCAGTTAATGTAAGGCTTTATAGTTGGGATGTTTCCAGAAATAGATACACTACATTTCTGTTTTACAAGAGGAAAGGAGAATGTGACATTATTTCGTTTTATTTTTGCAGACCAGAGATGTACAATATCTGCAGACTTTTATATCCTGTTGAAAATGAAACTGTTGGGAACCGACTTAAAAACTCATTTGATAAGTGGATCCATACTAAAACAGAAAATTCTTCATTCTTTGTGCTGACAGAAGCATACTGAAAATAGTAGAACCCACAAGGCAATTAGATAAAGTAATTGGGGAAATTTAGTAATCAAAATGACACACTCACAGAAATGAGCATCAGTTCATTGTGTTTACCAGTGGTCCGTACTTGCATTTCTTCTCTCTGTACTTGAGCTGTAAGTTCACCAAGGCTTACCCTTAGATATCTGCTGTATATAATCATATATAGCTAACGTGGGGCTAAAGAAAAGGACTAGCATGAGACTGTTTACTCCCCAGTACTCTATTCTCCTTTTCTCTGTTATGGACTTCATCTTTCTTTTTAGCCATATGTGGAATATTTCTGTCTCTGCACATTAAACACTTGTGCTGAACTCAGGTTAGTCTTCATAAGCTATACTGATGTATTTTTGCATTCACAAAAACTAACTTTTTGGACCTTGTCGTGTAAATTGTAACACAAAGGCAACAAAGCAATTGATGATAGGGCATATACACTTGATTCTCTAAAATTCTCCTTCTATTCTTGTTTGGCCTGTGCATCAGAAAACAAATGCTTTTCTTTCTCTTTACTGCCTCCTTTCCTCCAGGAAGTGTAGTGCAAGTAAGTTTCTGAAAACGTAGAAAAACTGAATCAAAGTTAAGGCTTTTTCAGCTGAGGTCTTCATAGAGAGTTCTTTTTTTCTACTTTTGACTCTTTTTGGGATTTTCCTGCCAGTACTGTATATCCCAGGGGCATACAGTGGCTGAATGATCTCTTCCCCAATAAAATGCTCTTTCCTCTTCCTCGCTCCCGTCTTATTTTTTGCTCTGGGGAACAGTTCCCATTCGTGCCTGTTGCACAGGATGAATGGTGTGCGTCCCGTAGGGGTCTGTCTTGGGACTGGTACTCTTTTAACATCTTTCTCGCTGTCATAGATGATGAGATTGAGTGCATCCTCAGCAAGTCTGCTGATGACACCAAGCTGAGTGGTGCAGTTGATGTGGCAGAAGGAAGGGATGCCATCCAGCAGGACCTCGACAGGCTTGAAGTGTGGGCACATGAGAATCAAATGAGGTTCAAGAAAGCAAAGTGCAAGGTTTTCCAGTTGGTTCAGGGTAATCCCACGTATGTATACAGACTGGGAGAAGACCTTGAGAGTAGCCCTGCTGAGAAGGACTTAGGGGTCCTGGTAGATGAAATGAGCCAGTGGTGTGCAAGTGCAGCCTGGAAGGCCAATGGAATCCTGGGCTGCATCAGAAGAGGGGTGGCCAGCAGGGCCAGGGGTGTGATTGTCCCTCTGTACTCTGCCCTCCTGGGGCCCCATCTGGAGTACTGCGTCCGGGTCTGGGGCCCCCAGTATTGGAAAGATGTGGAGCTTTTGGAGAGGGTCCAGAGCAGGGCGGCAAAGATGATCAGTGGGCTGGAGCACCACAGCTATGAAGATAAGCTGAAGGAACTGGGCTTGTTCAGTCTGGAGAAGAGAAAGCTGCAGGGAGACCTCATTGTGGTTTTCCATTATTTAAAGGGAGATGTAAAGACCAACTTTTTACACGGGAAGATAGTGATAGGACAAGGGTAAATTGTTTTAAACGAAAGGAGGGAAGATTTAGATTGGATGTTGGGGAAGTTTTTCACTGAGAGTGTATTGAGGTGCTGGAACAGGCTGCTTGGAGAGATTATGGATGCCCTCTTCCTGGAGGTGTTCAAGGCCACCTCGGATGGGGCCCTGCGCAGCCTGATGTACTTGATCTAGCTGTTAGCAACCCTGCCCATGGCATGGGTGTTGGAACTACATGATTTTTGAGGTCTCTTCCAACTCAAGCCATTCTGTGTTTCTGTGGGCTCTGCCACTTGTCCCTCCCAGATTTGAATGGCTCTTGGTCTATAGCTGTCATTTCCACAACTGATTTCAGACAACTTTTTTTTCTTGCATCCTGTAACAAACTAGCTGACTTGTGTCAAACAGTTAGCATCCTTATTGTCACAGCAACACATTCCTTCATGGAGTTCAGTTTCCGTGTAGTCAAGTGGAGTGCAAAAAGAAACAGATGTCATTGCTTCCTACAGATCTGTGACATCTTCCCTTCCTCCGTAGGGCCTGGTAAGAAGACTTCTTGAGGGGGAGGGAAAAAAGCTCTGTCATCCTGTCAGTTACTTCTCCAATAGTATATAAGAGAAGACCTCCTCCTGTTCCTGCTTTCCTGCGTTGGCCAATCTCCTTAAGTCAGCTTCTGGCTACTTGCTCCCAAGAAACCTCTGTGTCCTGTCTTGCTCCCGTGTAGTACAGAGCTGGAGCAGAATGAGTGGTGTGTGTGTTCCTGTTTCTCTAGGCACTGGGCCTTCTTTGGGAAACAAGGTAAGCATTGATAGGCCACAGACCGCACTTGAAATGTTTGCCATCCTTGAGCAGCAGTACAGCTGCACCACGCCCTTTGGTAGCAGGGCAGCATTTCTGAGGCTGTACCAGAGCCTTTTGAACCAATTTTACTTTTCCTTAAAAAACTGTACGAAAAATGCAGGATAGAACATGCTCTGAGGGATAACTTGTGTACTTCCCAGCCAGCTTCTCGGTATGGTTATTTGCTTTCCCACTGAGACGAAGCGTTCCAGTCGGTCACTGATCCACACCAGGACGGTTCCTTTAGGAAGTGCTGGCTCCAGTTGTTCTACAGCAGTGAAGTGTGATGACACTGGCTGAAATAGAATTACTTCCTTCACGGGCCACAGCCTGGGTAATTCCTCTGGTGCCAGCTGTTTTGGTTTTAGCTTTGCAACCTCGGACCTGTTAATGATCTTAGATGTACTGGGTTTCATGTGGTCAGAGGAATTATCCAAGGGGACAAATTGCTTTGCAGGAAGGGAGTGGGAAGCTCTTTCTAGTGGAGCATCTCAATGGAGAAGCTCTTCAAGTGGTCTCTGAAACCTGTTTGTCACTACGCCTGTTCCCCCAGCATCTCACAGGAGCAGCCCTTTGGAGGCTGAGGACACCTTCTAGGTGCTCAGAGTCTTTTAGGAAAACCTCTTATTTCTGCATGTCTGTGCTGTGATCATTTGTTGCTGCTATTTCAGAAAGATGTTTAGAAAACATTACCAGTGTCACTGTGGATCTGTTCTAACATCCCTTGACAACTGGTAGCAGTTTTTCTGCCCCACAGCTGCCAGGTATTATAGTTTTGTAAGTGTATCTTGAAGAGTAACAGCTTTGGGTAGTGGAGGTTTAAGATTTTCTTTTTGATTAGTCCCAGGGAACTTGTTAACTTTTGCTTCCTCCAAGCTGCTTCTTCAAAGTCACTGTGTAAAAGGAATCTAAGTCTTTTTCTGTATTTTTGCTTCTTTTCTATTTGTAAATGTTGAGATCGAGGGTAAGGTTTTTGAGAATGCCTGACCATCAAGGCCACTTCCAAATGGGTGCTTCACCCAAAAAGGAGGATTATTTGCGTTAAGAGGGAACCATATATCCAGAGGATTTAAGAGTTTGTAGGGAACTAACTGAAGAAGATGTGGTGTTGGACATTAATGTGAAGAGGCTGTTATCTCTGAAGATGGCCTAAGGATACTCTGAAAGAAAGAGGCAGCTAGGAAGTAAAGACAGCAAGCAGAGAAGAAAAGGCCAGCCCTGTTAAGTGGGAGGGACCCTGAGCTGTAAAAAGCTGAACCACAGGAACACAGCCACCACCCTCCAAAAAACTGTACAAACAGAGACTGTACATGTTGGTCTAACATTTTTACTTAATTTTCAGTTCTGTATTAAAAATTAATACATTAGACTCTTATAAAAGTAAGGCACATGCAAAACATGTTGTGCAACTTCGGAGTTTTGACTCCTACAAACTAACAAGCATGATCTTAATTCGGCATTTCTAAAGTGTCCTTTGTCCCCATGCAGGATATGTGGAAGAAAGTTAAGTTTGACACGGCACCAGTTACGTCTAGCCTCTGTGCTTTCTGTGCTACAGGGAGCATGATATGGCTGATCTTAGAGTCTTAAAACAAATAAACAAGTACAGATTCTGAAAGCGATGACTGACGAACATACAAAATTTACGAATGTGAAATTATATCCGTTACAACACACCAATAATCTTATTCAGTACATGATGATTTGGCAACTCCAGTTTGTGTAATGCCAGTGTGGAACTCCTTGATGACAATGTCATACGATGCTGAAGACCATACAGAGGTACTGCTCGTAGGACACCTGAATCCAGCCATCCTGATCGGTATCGTAACGTCGGAATACATCCGTCAGCCTCTAAAAACGTGGAAAAAAACCAAACATACATTTTTGTACATAGGGAAAGATGATGCCACACTTGCCCCTGTATGAACGCTTCCTCTCTGGGCCTTCTGTAGACACTGCACGGTGTCAGGCACGCAGATGGGGCTCTTTGCTGTGTCTCACGCTGGAGCTGTGTAGCAGATCTGATTTTGTGACCTATTTTAGCACACACCACCTAAGCCTATCTAAGCACTTGTTTATAGACCAGAGTGCTTTTTATAACTGGCTCTTGAGGAAGTGGAAACAAAGAAAAATTCTTAATACCTTTGAGAGTCAGCTGGAGACAGGATCTAAAGAGTACTGTGTCTATTTCGCATTTTCTAGCCCGATCTGCTCGATGTGTCTCTAATATCTCAGTTGTCTGAACAATCCCACAGAGGACAGGCAGTGCTGGTAGTGGACCAAAACAGCTACCAGTATGGTTTCACTGACAGCAAAGCCCTCTGCACTAGAATTAAATTTTATAACACAGCAAAATTGGCTCACGTTGCAAGTGAATATAAAAGCAATGCATGCTTCAGCAGCAGCATTTGACTTAGGGCTACAAACGTAAAGCTAAAGGAGACGAACAAAGCGCTTTGGCAAATAATGAAGATACCAATTACACAGAATCAGAGTTGTAGGGGTTGGAAGGGACCTCTGGAGATAGCATCTAAGTCCACCCCTGGGGACTCATTTCTCTTCGTATGGCGTGCTGGAAGATAGCTAAGGTACCGTGGAAACACTAGACATGGTAAGAAGAAAAAGGAAAAATTCCTCTTGTTCGCTGCTACAGTTTCCCCAGCTTGTCCTCAAAGTCTTGCCTACATTTCAGAAAAGCTAGACACACTTAGAGAAACCACTCAGTGATTTATTTCTCAGCAGAAGAATATACCTGCACAGGGGCAGTCTCTTTTCTCTCCTTTCTCTCTTGCTCCCCATAAACATTCCTATTACTGGAAGGATGGTTTGGTTTTCTGTTGCTGTTTGGTTTGGTTTTTGTTTCATTTTGTTTAAAATGTCTTTTACTACCATGGCCCCTGCAGGAACAGCAGAGATGAAACACCAAATAATTCAGCTGTTAGGTCAAAAATCTTGTAAATCAGAGCCTTAGAGATTGAAAATCCTCACAGCTCGGATTGTGAGAACTTCTTTTTGGAGTACACTCAAGAGGGCAACATGGGACGTAACACACTCCAGCTCGAACGCATCCGAGATCCAAAGAAACTGTGTATATCATAGCTAATGAAAAGAACACTAAATGTTTTCCTGAGGCTATTTTTTCTTTCTTTCGCCCCATTAAAAATATTTAAGAGGTCAAAAATAGCTTCAGATTTACTTGTATGGGATGGAAATGGATAACAAGGGAAGACCTACAAATGGAGGTGTTCCTAGCATCTCTTGAACACTTTATTCAAACAGACGGCTATTTGGAAGCAAGTTCTAGTTCCAGTATCATGCTTAAAGTGAGAAGCATAAAAGTTTGAGAAAAGACATTTTTTTTCATTCAGTTGACATTAAAAGGACATCTTTCTTACCTGTAAAACAACACAGCACTGAATAAAGTCATCAAAAGCAACTTGGCCTTTTCCTTGTCTGTCAAACTTCCGAATGAGGGTATCGTAGAACTGATCAGACAGCCGGTAACCTTGGACAAGAGAAATCCTTTAGGATGATTCAATTACTACAGCCTTCCTGGGCAAAGTGCTATGCTGTTCAGCGGGCACGTCCAACAGAAGCAGAAAACAGAAGTTACGAGACTTGTTTTCTCCTGCTAAGCACGTCTACTGAGCAACACAGGTGTACAAGCAGAAGGCATGCAATAAAAACTGTGCTCAATCACAACTGCACACAGTATAGTAAACATAACTGGATTAAAGTGACTAGCGGTTTATTAACAGGATGGAAAAAACAGTTCACACGCCCGTACTAACACATGCACTTTCGTTTCCTCCATAAATGGAAATACTTCTAAAAAGGAAAGCAACAACCTGCTTCTGGCAGGGTGTCTCTAAGAGGTCCCTTCTCCCTCCTTTGCTCATCTCGTTTCTATTTCCAGTCACACGTCCCAGCAATACAGCCCTAACAATACTAAGGTCATTTGAGGACATAATCCGACCATAAAAACTGTAATTACAAATGAATTACCAAAACCTGTTAGTGCTTGCTTTAGTTCATTTTTGTCAATCATTCCAGAATTGTCTCTGTCATACGTTCGAAAGACATTCTGCCAATCCGAGATGTACTTCCAGACTCCCGTGAATTCATTGAAATTCACACCACCTTTGTTTTCTCTGTCGAACATGCCTGAAATAAAAACAGGAAAGCCATCTGAAACTTCAGCTCTGCAGTCTTCGGGAAGATCCACTGGGGTTTTAGGAAGGAAGTGAGAGTGCTTTAGGACTTACTGAAAACAGGGGAGGAATTACTAAAATACAAGTGATATCTAAGTCATCCACCAAAGGAGGAGAGGATAAAGCAAGATAACCAGAGCGGATGACAGAATATTTATTTTTCCTGAGTTTTCGTTTCCAGTTTGAAAGTATTCAGGGCTTGACTGATAATCCAGTGACAAAATGAGAAAGCGGGGTTTGCTCTTTTCTAAGGACTCCTGAGAAAGCCTACACTGTCTACGGACTGCCAGAAGCATTGGAACTTTCATCAGCTTGTAACTTACAGATACCATCCCCTCTATAGAGGTAGCACACTGCACACAAGGATGGAATTCTGACAGCTGCTCGGCAAGTTTCAAACACGGGGCATTCGTTTACAATTCAGAAGAGTCAATATTTCAATTTATAGCTTACAACTACTGAGGAAAAAAAAAAAACAAGACTTACAAAACCGTGGCATCTTTACAGTCACAGACCAGCTCACTAACACCATGACCAGACTGGCTCACCAGACCTTTCAACATGCATTCACCTTTACAGTAGAAGAACATCTTGTACATGCATCGTAATCACTGCATACACTTGTTTCTCAGAAACGATTCTGCAATGACCGCATTCTCGAACTAGAGCTGAAAAACCGACAGGGTCTTTGCCTGCTTCACAGCACACAGCTGTACTCACCAAGAATTGACCTGACTGTGGCTGGATTGAATGGAGTCCACGTGCCTGAAACAGAAGAAACTGCTTAGTTCCTCAAGACAACATTCAAAAAGGGCAAATGAACAACAAGCAAAGCAAAAGCCCTAAGAACCATAAATAGGGAATTCAGAGCCAAGTAAGCTAGCTCCTCGTCATTTAACAAAGCTGCTTTGGGGTAACTGTGTTCTTGATGACTTCTGACCAATGCTTTACTGATATTGCATAGAAACCCAACATTTTTCAGGCTGCACAAACTAAAATCCAGCCGAGAGCCAAAGCCTAAGAAGAACCAAGAGTTAAGTTTTTTCTTCCCAGGTTGTCGGGAGCTATTGGACAAAAGGCAAGGCTGAAACTGAAGCTCAGCTTTTTCTACTGATGGGAACAGAAGAGTTTTAATTTAGAAATTAAATGGTCTCTCACCTATTTCTCATTAATAAAACTACAAATCTGATTATTTCCTATTCTACAGATGGGTCACTCCAGGACACTGAGTGAAAAGATAGAGGTTCTTAACATCACAGAGCCACACAATGCAGTTTCAGGTTGAGTTTTGTATAAATCCCCTCTCCATGCTGAATTAAAGGGATTGCTTAAATCAGTGTTTTCAGGCCAAGAAATGTTACTGCTTAAGCAGGCCCGAGCACAGTCATCTAAAGAGGAGCTTTGGACTTCTCTGAACAGCTGCTACTGAATGCGGAAAGGCTACTTGCTTTGGACCAGTCTTTGCTGAGTTGGAAACACTTCAGAGTTCTAAGAAGCAGAGTAAGTTAACTTATTTCACGTCGAAAACTTCAACAGACTAATACAGATTCCACACAGAGAAACCACAGCAACGCCAGCGCTGAAGAAGTGTACTGATTTCAGCTGGTTCTAATAGCCAGCAACAGACTACCTCCTCCTCCTCCTCCTCCCCTGACACTACTAATACCTCAACATGTCGGCACAGGAGGGAGAAAAGAAACAAAAGGCAACAAGGCAGCACAGGATTTTACTGTGCAAATAACTCTACTAAGCAATTTCCAGACCTTCTGTTTTTATTTTACTTCCCTGAGTTCTGCGACCATGCCCTCGTTACGATTCAAGCATTACGACGCGGAAGCGACAAGGAAAAGTTTTAACGCTAGGTTTGAAGTGCATCTCTCCACTTGGTTAGGAAAAAAAGTGGAAAAAAAATCCTCCTTTAAAAAGAAAAAATTGCCGCCTTCACTTCCTGCGCCGTACTGAATGAAAAGCTCCTACGTGCAGGAAAAAGGCTGGCTGTAACATCTGACCTTTGCTCCTGGTCCAAAAGGAAAGGTGCAGCAGTGATGTGCAAGGAGCAAAAAGTCAAGGACAAAGGAGTCAAGTAGCCAGACTGCATGAAATGTAGCGTGAAGTGGACCCCTCTCCCCCTTCACAGACTTACCATTGGATAGTGCCTGCTGAAGCTCCGTATCCGAGATTACTCCACTCCTATCTTTATCAACCCTGGAGGGGGGAGAAAAGGTGACAAGCCTCAAGTAGCTGAAACACACGTTCACAACGGAACAGTCCGGGCATAACCCAAGGATATCTTAAGGGCGCGGCTTCCCTCCATTTTACACAAGGGCCTTCCCCCTGCACCTGACAGTTCACCTCCTCTCAGTTCCAACCATTCCACGTCCTGCACCGCTGACCCCTTTGCAGAAGGTGCAGGTCCCTTTGGAGCAGCTGGGGCTGGCTCTGAGCTGACACAGGCAGCACGGGGCTCTGCTCACAGAGCCGCCCCAGGCCCCCCTACCAAACCTTGCCACATAAGCCTAGCAGAGTTACAAACTGCTTATCTAGCTTCTGACCGTTGTTCATCTTCGAGCACATTCATTTGATACACAGAATGATATGAATCTTCCTCACAGCCGTCAGGTTTCTGTTCTGGAATTCATCTACCCACGATAGAGCAGTCAGGATCTGACCGTGAAGGTGACACAGCCCTGTCGCTCAGTACCACAAGGTGCTCCTGCCAAGCCTTCACAGGCCTAGCTCTTGCTGCAAGAATCCGCCACGAGATCTGGAGTGCACATCTGTGCTTTGTCAGTGAAAAACAAAACAGATGCCTTAAAAAAAGCCAAACGTTAAGCTGCATAACCAGAAGCTGAAGCCTGTGCTTCAGCTGATCGTTCACCCTTTGTTCCCCTAGATGCTCCTGAACATATTGAACAAAGACCCCAGAGCCGCTGCATCTATCAGTGAGAGAGAAAGCCACGCGCTTTCCCTTTCAGCCAGTTATTTACCTGCTGAAGGACCCCCCCCTTTCATTCTATGCCTGCTAGATTTCTCTCAAGCTCCTTGATGCTTACGTATGTTGAGAGCCTCTTTGGAAACTATCCAGACTATACCAACTGTAGCAGTTTTATCCATATCCATAACCAATCCCTTGCCAATATATTCCAACACCTATACAGCGGTATGCAAGAAAGGAATACTTTTAGCAAGATCCATGCAACTTGCCTTGCTAGCTGCATTATTTAAAGTGGTTTCTACTAGCTTGCCTGGTGGAGAAGGCAGAATGTCCACCTGCTTCTTTCTGAACCAGCTGAGACTAGGAAATGGCATCACACATACCTCCTTCAAGTTCCCAGATAAACTGTTTTTACACAAGGGTGGTGGACAAGTGTCATTGAGTCACTCCTGTGCTATGCCAGGCAGTTACTGTTACTCACTGCTGATCCAAACTTAGCATTCTTTGAATCACAGGTTGGCTTGAGTTGGAAAAGACCTCAAGGCCCACCCAGCCCCACCCCCAGCCATGAGCAGGGCTGCCCCCACCAGCTCAGGCTGCCCAGGGCCCCATCCAACCTGGCCTTGAGCGCCTCCAGGGATGGGGCACCCACAGCTTCTCTAGGCAGCTGTGCCAGTGCCTCACTGCCCTCTGAGTAAAGAATTTTCTCCTAACACCTAATCTAAATCTCTCCTCTTTTAGTTTAAAGCCATTATCCCTCCTTCTATTGCTGTCTAACTGTAAGAAGTCGGCCTCACTCCTGTTGATAAGCTCTCTCAGGTATAGGAGGCCGCAGCGAGGCCTCCCCGGAGCCTTCTCTTCCCCAGGTTGAACACACCCAGAGTCCGCCTACTCCTCACCCGGTCTCGCTGCTACTCGAGCCCAGGCAGACACCCTGACACATCTCCCACAAAACGCGCCCGAGGGACGATATTCCCCAGGCTCTTCACCCTCCGTAGACTGCGGTACCTCCTGGATTCCCAGCCGGCAAACGCCCTCAGGTTACCTCCCTCGCTCTACCCCGCCTCCTCCAGCCCTCCTCACAGCAATCCCTCGGATTCCCGCTGCGGGGACGCAGCCGCAGACCTCGGCCGACGCCCAGCTCCCGTCAGAGGCTTCCGGGCGCCTCCTAAGCCCCGCTCCCTCCCCGCGCCAGCCGGGCGAGCAGCACCGAACCCTCCGCGGCCTCACCTCTGGAAGACGTTCCATAGGAAGGAGGGATCCGGGAGCCCCATCCCGTGAGGCGCCGCCATACCGGCCCCCGCCGCCCGGACAGCGCGAGCCTCCTTCCGCTTCCGGGGGCGGGCAGAGCGGGGCGGGGAGTGACGTCACCAGGCCGCGCCCACGCGGGGAAGCACGAGGAAAGGCGCGTGACGCCCGTCGCCATGGCGACAAGAAGCCGGCGCGGCCCGAGGCGGTGCGGGCCCGGCTGGGACCCTGCGGCTTCCCCGGCCCTTCCTGTGTTACAATTAGCTTTTAAATCTACAGTTCATTCCTCCCTCCGCCAAAACACAGAACACACAGGAGAATGCGGCCGTGGTTTTAGCGTTTTATTGAACAAGTGGTGTTTCGTGTGCTCTTTTTAAGGAATCCACAAAGAAGACATTTTGTACCTCTACCGTCCCCGCCCATGGGAGCAGTGTGGTTCAGTCCCTGGCTCCATAATTAACGTTTCTGCAATAAACTATTTTACACCAAAGTAATTACATACACCAAATACAACGGGAGAGTGGAGAGGGGATGTCAATGTACACCTAAGGCCCTGCCATGGGACGATGGCTCTAGAAGAGCAATACACACCCAGCACTACCCCAGCTGTGTTATTGTCAATGTAAGTATCTTTATACAGCATTGCAAATGTATTTCATGACTTGAAATGTATTTGCTGACGGTAAAAAAATGGCTGAAACAAATGGGCCAGCAAAGAACCCTCTGGGCAATTGAAGCTTCGTTCTCCAAACAGTATCAGGACCCTTAGAAATCTGATTATATCCCACACCCAAATCTTCAGAAAGAAACATATCTAGTGTGCATTGAACGTTACTTGAAATAGCATTGCCAAACTATTGACACCTGTCGACTTCAGACCAGTAACGACACATGAACAGAGCTGTCGGTTACTTAAGAAGTTTTGGCACAGTTAGAGTAGGAACTGTAATCTCTTTAAAAATTGGCACATAGTTTGGATTGGGCTGGCTTGGCCCTTGATCCAAAGTCTCAATGATAGTCTGCTTCATATCTCTGCTGGCATCTCCTCTCACCGTCAGCAAAGCTGCGATGTGGTCATCCCTGCCAAAGAAACAAGGTAAGGCTGCCATCAGTTCCTGCAGAAGTAACGTTTTGTCAGAAATAAGTAGCACAGTTCATCCTTTCGCTCACTTTCAGTGTGGACCTCTAATTCTTAATCAGATCTTCAGTCACAAAGAACTGGCTTCTTCAGCTATCTGTAAGGCACTATTTTTGGCTACCCTTATGAATCTAGGATGCCTTTCATCCTCCCAAAACATAACGGGAATATTCTCCTTATTCCTTTGCCGTACCAATGAGTACTTAAATGCATACACCTCCTAGTCCAAGACAGGTACATTTGGTGTTAGCATTATTAAAAAAAAAACAGCTACGTTTCAAAACATGATTAATATGAACATATTACATGTTCTTTTTGAATTATCCCAGTGTTACAACGGAACTACGATATTATCTATTTTTGACTTTGAAGGCAAAGAGATTACCTGATATCTGGGTATTTACTGACTAAAGTTGAAACTTCCAGGTAGAGCAGAGAAGGGTCGGTTAGTTTGATAACTTCTGCGATAGCTTCAATGATATCACAGAGTCCTTCAGTGTCCTCTCCAGATCCCTGGAAAATGAATGAATGAATAAATAAATAAATAATTTAAAAATGACTAAAGCAAAAGCAACCCCGCAATATCTAGACACCATTATTTAATTAGTATTACTAGTATTTTGTCTCACAATGCTGTTAAATTCTCTGAACAACGGAAACTTTAGCCATTAAGAAGAAAATATTTGCCATTTGTCCTATGAAGCCTCTCCTCTTCTGCACTTCCCTGTTCTTCCTCATCCACAGACTTCACCTCCAGACTATCAGTAAAGGAAGCCATGTCTGACAAACAACGTGCCATATTTATCCATGCAACTCTGCATTCCGGTCTTTAACTTTTGCTAATCCGCCAACACAAACATTAGGAATAACCGATGAGGAAGCCAGGTCTCCCCTTCAAGTTTATGTAGAAATTTGCCACTGTGAGGCCACTGAGATATTGGTTCAGCAGCGGGCTTGTGTTTGTTCACAAACACTGTCTGTGCCCCCAGGTGGCATTCTTGTCACTCACTATTCACCCGCATGCTGGAGACACGGAAATCCAACTCTAGCTGTTCCTCCCACGCAATAAATGTGTGTGTTTTATTTTAAATTATTATAAATTACCAAGTTAACAGCATTATCCAAACAAATACTTACAGATGCAAGCTTCTTAAACAGAAATCTGAACTGCTCTGCTTCTTTGATCATTTTTTCTGCACCCTCTTTTCTCTCTTCTGCATTCTTGAAAGATATACGTTTCAACATGATTGCCCTGATGTATTCCACAACCACCCTTCGATGGGCCTCCATAGTCATCGTCTGAAAGAAAGAAGAGGTGGCTTATGCCAGTGATGCCTGCCCAAGTCCCCATTCCGAGCAATGATTAGGCTTTGAAACACGTGTTTGTACTTTAACCCCAGTATATGGTTTTCACTAATGTTATATACTTTGAATGGCTTTAGATTTTCACAATGCTAACGGAAGTGAAAATCTGCTCCGTTCACATGGCTTTTAAAAACAGAACTTTCAGAACGGGCTTAGCCAACAATGTTTTAACTCCAGGGAAACACAAGTGTGTCCTACCGAGTGCTACAACACATGGCACGCTGGGTAGGAAACTTCTTGTACTCAGACACAATTGAATAGCAGCTATAACGAATGTCCAAAGTTGTTTGACTTTTTTTTTCCTCCCTAAAGTGGCAACAATCACTACATGATGAAACACATGATCTCTGAGATTGGTATTAGTGACTGAAGAAACTCATGTCAAGCACTATTACCTCACGGTAACAAATCAGTCCTGGAAAACTTCAGTGGATATAGACTAGTTCTGTGACCACCTGATTTCTTTTCTATACTTTTCCTGGACTGAAAATTCTTGTAATTCGCATACTTAAGGCCCCCAGTATCTGTAGATACGGACGATGAAGAGGTTAAAAGGTCAGAGAAACTTTGAGCAGTCCCTTCTATCTCCACAGGAGCTCAAGTAAGAAAGAATAACTATGATTCTGCACCTTACAAACACTCCCAAGAGTTTCTTCAAAGGCCTTATGCAAAGCCTGATCTTGCTACCTTCAAATATTTCCTGAATCGCTGGGAATAATTTGAAGACACACCACACACCAATTGACTTTAACTCAGTAAAGGACAAAACTAAATAGAATAATACTAAAAATTAAAGGCTAATGAAAAAAAATAAAATCCTTTGACAGGCCATGGGAAAAATATATTAAGACCACCTAACAAGGGACATTTTGCTGCTATAACAGCATTTTAAACACGGATTATGCGCTTGGTCAACCTCATGTTGCCAACTTAACAATGCCTTATCGCTTTATTGTACACATTAAAACTAGAAATTGAGTGTGCACATTTATAAAAAAAAATAACTGCAGGTGAACAAAGCTAACTTCAGAACAGCTACTCCTTATGTGTCTACAAACTTCTGATGTGAGGTAGAAAAATTCAAGCTGGTAAGAATACAATTTAGTAATATTACAATATATTATCTGCATGAAGTCCTGCAACTCTAATCTCTCTTCGAAAGCATCAGATGGCTGTGAACAACATAGACGAGGAATGCCTAATTCAGACTTAAGTAATACCATTACAGTTTATTTTCCAGTGCTGAATCAAATCAGAATTTCAATTTCTGTGTTCCAATCCTACATCCCATCAGTATTCATAAATACCAAACCAAAAGGACGTTCAGAGTATATTAGCAAGGTACCGTAGAATATTTTGCACCTACCTTTTTATAAGGCTTTTTTATTTTTGCAAAGTCATTAAAATAATCCTCTACAGTGACACAAATTGTTCCCACAGCATTAGACCCCGACAACCACTTCTTTGTCATCAGCTCATTAAGATGGGGCTGAGAAGATAATAATTATAATTGATGAGAAGAAATTTTTGACATTTTTCATCAGATTAGCGCGAGTTAGAAAAATAAGGAAACAATCCTAAGCGTTACACATTTCTGAACTACATTCCTTCAACCAAAACCATCAGTTAATATAGAAAAATGATGTGATAGGCTGTCAGAACTATAGCTGGCATAGAGCGCTACCTCAGCATCCATACCAGCTGCGTATGTAAACCAACTGCACTAACCTAAGCATTTATTTCACACCAGTTGTCCAAAATCCTTGAGGATTTTTTCCTATTTAAATGTCTATGCTGAATAGAAAAACTAAGGTCCAAGAACAAAATTGCCTTAGGCGGACAGTTCCACTTTTACAAGAGGCACCTTTAAACTGTTGCAAGAATGAAATTTGGTGCTCGTTCCCTTGAGCTGCTACTGGCTATTCTGACGTTCCTCTCCACGGTGCCACAAAATTCTTGTGTCTGTGCCAAACCTGGTGGCCTATGTGCTTTAAGCCTTTCCCAGAACTCTGCAGCACGCAGTTCCAGTATTCTCAACACCCACATAGCCACCTCGTTTCCTTTTCCCAGTGAAAATACTCTGCGTATCAAAGCACTGTACAAATGCTAATGGAGACACAAAGCTTGAGGTTAAATAATTTCAAAGAATGATCACTCAAATGGATTGAGTGCCTCTTCATAATCAATTAACATGGTTAACAAAAAACAAAGGTTTTGCTGAAGAGCTCCAAGTTTATTCTAAACTGTGCTCCCACATCTTTCTTACTGGGAATCATTTCAAAATGTTATTCACAACCAGAATACTGAGAGCATCTTTCTTCCTTCCCCATCTCTCAATTTTTCTGCCTTCCTGCCCAGATTCCCAATTTCTTTTTAACCATACGTAGCCCACCCCTTCTTTTCCCTTTCCCTTTCTTAGGGGGATTCTATCAGAAGTCAGAATTCTTAAACTGAATTCATCAGTCAGAAACTGACAATCTTGAGTGTCAATCAACAATCTTAATGATTTTCCCTATTGTACCTGTACAAAGATAGCAGCTTATTATCAGTAGCAAATAATCCTTATAACGCAGCTGTGCAACTGTTTGACACTCTAAAATATATATATATTCACTATTACAAAGTACCTGCCTGAAACAATCCTGTAAAATAGAATTAAAAATCCTTTCAGTCTCTGACACTCAAACTGTACCAACGAAGTCTCCTTGCATTTTGCTAGCACACATTCAGCAATGAGGAGGCTTCATACCTAGATTGTTCCTGAATTATTTTTCCTAGGAAATAACGGGTTTTGTGGTTTTGTTGGGTTTTTTTGTTTGTTTGTTTTTGAGGAAAAAAGTTCCAACCTCTAAATCCATGAAGACTTCATCTAGCAGGCTAGAGCATCCTTCTTTGGCAATGATGTCTAAAATCGCATCCATGCTTGCATGACTGCTTGATAATGTCTCCTCCATTTCAACTTTCAAGTATTTTCTTTTCAGACTGACAATAGATTCTCTGTGACAAATAACAAGGCCTTTCATCATCCACTGAAGAAGATGCATTGCTACTAAATTTTCTGAGTGCATGAACAGAAATAGACATACTAGTCTTATTTTTGCAAGGTGAAACAATGTTTTCTGCTTGCTTTGGGAGCCCTAAATGACTCTTCAGCATGATTTTCCAGTGACCACGCTACATTACTTGTACGTTGCTTCAAAAAAATAAAAAAATAAGAACTACTGCTCATCTGTAGCCTTGGGAATAGCAGCAGAAAGAGATGAACAAGAGATTGGATTGCTAAACTCTGAAACGCATTAAGGACTTTTCTTGTTTTGAAACATAGCAATGAGAATTTCTTTCTCCTGCTTTAACATTCTGAATACAGTCAGCTATCCTCTTCATTTCTTCCATTTCAGTCCACCTCGATCACAATGCTTGAAGGTGGACTGTGAGAGAACAAATGTAAGGAAAGATAATCGGTCCCAGGCAAACTGGAAAGCATTTTTTGCAATTCTGAAAGCAGAATGGCTTTTTGCAGGTGAATGTGATTTGGTTTGCCAACAGGAATAACAAGGTTTGCTTCCTAAAACATTAAACACATTTAAACCTATTGGCTTTCTTTAGTCACCTAAACTATCTCCACTGAAACCCTCTTTGTATACAAAAATCAAAGAAAGTCCTGGGAATGTGTAGTATTACAAATTAAATATCAACATTTATTTTTCCACAATATAGCGAGAAAATACAGACTTACTTAAAAGTTTGACAGTTGTTGATGACTGCAATCATGTATTGAACATAGCACGGAGGATACTGGCGATTTTTAAGATGTTCTTCTTTGTAAAACTGAGCTTCATCTTTGTATCTGTAACATTAAACAGACACAAAATCTGTAGTAACTACACACTGTGGAATCAAATGCTCCATAAAGGCTTGACATTTATCTACGAGTATTTTAAAGGGCTTGTTGTTCACGTGACGTTTTGTCTCTCTGTTTCTCTCTTCGTAATGAGAAAGGACTATCAATTTGAAATATCAAAGAAAGAGGAACTGACTCCAAAAACTAGAGCCAAAGAGGAACCCACAGTGCCACTCACCAACACAAAACTTCTCTGGGGAAGGAAGGATGAAAGCAAGAAAAGAAAACGGAAGAAAAGCTTGGTTGGGACGTAGCGACAGAGACATAAAGAAACACCCACAGGAAAACCAAGCAACAAAGAAAGACAACTGGAGGCACATTAAAAAATATTTATACTTTAAAAATCGCTTTACCTGGTTAGAAACGAATTCATCTGTTGAAGACAAAGAAGGAGTACCTTTGTTTTCAAATCCTCACTTATCTGAGCAGCTACCTGAAGATTCTGCTCAAACATCTACATTAAGAGAAAAAGTTTAGTTGTAAAGACAGGCCTATCTCAGTGGTAAGTAAGAGAGAACAGGCACTAGCACTAAATCTACATATGCTTTTTTTTTTTAAACAAGCCTAGACAACTACTGCTGACTAAATCAAAAATCAGTATTTCCATAAATGCAATTAATAAAAACTTGACAAATATTAGTGAAAAGCTGCATGCATTCCTCAGCAAAAACAAAGTACACACTTCGTATTTCTAGCTCAGAAAGTTTTGCACTGGACCAGAGTTCCTGGATCACATCCTGCAGCTAGTAACAAAGAACTTTGTAACTAGAATTCCATTATTTTCCCCTATACACAAAAGCAGCAAATCCACATAAGCCATGTGGAAGAGACCCCTAACCCTTAGAAACAACTAGGCACAAGATCCAGGTGACCTACAGGGAATCGCATTTGAGAGAAGCGGCCTGACAAGTAAGAGTCCAAAGCTAGATGGAAACACCTGCCCCTTTATGCTGAGAACACGGAATCACAGAATGGCTTGGGTTGGAAGGGACCTTGAAGACCATCCAGGAAATTAAAAAAAAAAAAAGAACGAAGCCTCCAAGTGTTGAGCTGAAAAGGACAAATCAATACCTCGAAAATTCCCTCCACCTAACAACTCTACAAGAAAAAAAAAAAAAAACAAACCAAAAAAACCGTACTTCGGTAAGTCTTAACAATAACATTCCAAATGGTTTGGCTTTCTGCTCCCCACCACTACACCTATCCACATTCTCCTTCTCCATTTTTTTTTTCTAGAATAAACAAATTTTCTTATACCTGAAAAACAATAGCTGGGAGTGTAGTCTGATAGTACCCATCTTGATCTGCTTCTGGCTCAGTTTCTTTTACCCAGTCTTTTTTATCTGTCTCCAATGCTTTTCTTAGCCAGCCAATGATGTTAGACTACATTAAAAAAAACAACCAAGAGAAAGCAGAGATTGTTTAATTTAGCACAATAAAAGCAAAAGGAAATATTACAATATTTGGAATTGCAGTCAAAGAGAAGCGCGGTAACAGATAACAAGAAGTGACGGGCATCAAGTCCAACCGGTCGCGGTTGCTAGGCATGTTTTAGTATCTAACAAACTAAAGCAGCTAAAGACCTCCTTCCTCTGCTTGGCAGAGCTCCTAGACTTAGGAATTCAACTGAACAATACAAGAACAGCCAGTCCAAAGTTCCACATACCCCAGTATCCAGTCTAAGAGGCAAATAACACCAAATCTTCAAAGAAAAAATCATTGAAAAGCCTGGCAACCATATACTGATTCCTTTGCCGTGTAGCTGACCAATTTCTGGTGACTTGTAGTTTAAAAAAAATATGCAGCGTCACCCGTTCCAAACAAGACACAGCGTTTTTGTATTTAAAATGCACTTGAAAAGGCAAGGACAAAAGGAAACGCTATGCTTAGGCAGTTGGCAGGCATTAAATGAAAAAGACTAGCAAATATATCCCATGAACATCCTGATTACCTTGAACAGATTGCATCGGTGTCAAATGTTGATAGAGTTACTACAGGAACCAAGCAGCAATCAGCAGCTTCTAATTCTAGTAATACCTTAACTATAAGCACTGTGAGTTCGTAGGTGCCTGAGTACAAACACTGGAATTCTTTCCTTTCTAATAAAACATGGTTAATAGGGTCTCTAAAGCCTAATTATTCCTTGAAATTTCATGATTTACATCCACAGAATCTTCCGACTATATCTTTATAAACAAAGCTGCACGCAGTATATGAAGACCTATAAAAGTAAAGACATGGAGTTCATAATTGTCCACGTATTTCCCTCTGATGGAGATACAGCACACTGAGTACTAAGGCACCAGTGTGGTTATACATCCATATGAAGGAATCTTTGAATCATGACTACTTACAGTAAGCGTTGACATGTACTTGCTAAGAAGCTGATCCACCACATTTTGCGAAAGCAGAAGATTCAGAGAATTTGCATCCACTTCAGGAGATAGCTCTGAATTCCCCATCATCTCTGTACTGAGTTCAAAAACAGAACAAAACACACCACAACATTTCAGATTAGTAGAGGAAAATGAGATGAAAAAGCTAAAGGCTGCATAGCCTTTGTGGTATGATCGCTGTAGGGGGGAACGTTTATATTCTTTGTAAATGCACTTACTGTCACTCAAGAACTTTTTGAAATGGATATAAAACTATATAAAAGAACAGGCTAGAAGAAGCTTTAGCCCACATATCTTAATAAAAAGTGTTACAGAAATTGTAAATATTTTAAAATATTTAAATATTAACCCTTCCAAGTATTTCTAACTTACTTATGTAGGAGAATTCAGACTAAGTAAGAGCCAACTTCCTCCATCGGTGAGCTATGAGCAGTGGATGTCTTAAATTTCAGAGGTGATGACAGACAATTTACACACTCTCAATTTGAGAATGGGAAAGGCCAGTTAAAACCACAAAGCGTTCTGAGCAGAGCTTCTCAAAGACCTTCTCTTGTGCTGCTTTACTTCCCCATCAGAGCTAAAATATATCCGAATAAAACCTAGCACTGCGTCTTGCATTGGTAGAGAATACACTAAGGACAAGAGGAGAAGACATCTTACAAGCTAAATCAAAAGTGCATGTCATGTGTACAGTACCTTAACAGCACTACTGGCTGTACTTGCTTGATTGCACAGGATTAGGAAAAACTAGAGCAACCCTCAAGAACATTTTTAAAAGGTTTATAGAAAAATAATCCTTTACAATGAGATTTTTCCTCTGAATAAGATTTCTGTAAGTTGCTCAAAGCATAACATAGCAAAAATCCTTAATATTTTGAGCTTAAAAAATAAAATCAATAAAGCAAAACCACACTCCTCAGAGCGCTTTAGAATCATAGAATCAGAGAATTAGCTAGGTTGGAAAAGACCTACAAGATCATCCAGTCCAACCATCCACCTACCACCAATAACCCACTAAACCATGTCTCTCAACGCTGTATCTATCTTTATTAACAACTGATGCAAATATATTCAGTGGGGGGGAAACAAAAAGTTCCCCCCTCTGAGTGTTTAGTCTCTAAATTTCTGCGAATTCAAATTGTCCTTTGGGGATACGCAGCGAGTCAGAACAGCAGTGCTTCCACATCAGGAAAATCACTGCAGTCCTGAAAACATACTACTGCTCATCACTAAGGAAACAACACAAACACGTTGCCTGTGAAGGTGTAAGATCTACCGCAACGGAACCCTTTACATCTGTAATATCATCCTGACGTGCAGGAAAAGAGACTGAAGATATTAAGGGGCTCAAGGTTTTCATAAAGCTGAATTTCACTCTGTTGCTGTTTGCGTAAAGAACACAAGTAATAGCAGGACCTGTTCTAGAGTCATTTAGGGGTAAAATGAGAAGCTGGTTATGGCACTACGCCATATTAGAAAGTATTTCTAATCTCATTATGTCACCATTATCCGTACTTCACAAGGCCACAGAAACATCAACCTCTTCTCAAGGCACATCAACTGCAGCCATAGAACAAAGACCACAGACTCTTAGCTCCAGTCCCCAAAGACTTTCTATACAATACTCCCTTCCCAATTGTTACCAAGGAAGCTATAACACAACCCTTGTCAGGAGGCTTCTAACCATCGCAAAGGGTTTATAATTAAGTTGAAATTTCAGCCAAAATTGTATTCTCTGGAAACTAACGTGAGAAAACTGCTATTCTGCCTTTCAGGGCAGGCTTGATGCCAGCTCTGCTGTACCTTGTAAGAAAGGTACTCAGCCCTGGGCCATCATCCAGATACACAGCACCATTCATTCTGTTCATCCGTGCTCAGATCGCTGACGCTATCTGCAGCAATGCTGTTGAACTCTTCTCAGCAGTTGTATCAACACTCGATGGTAGTATCTACTAAAATGGTGTCATGAATATGGGCATCATCAAAATCTTACACAACCTAGCTGTTCCCTGAAGTACAGATTAAAGCCCTGATCCCAACTTACTGCAGGTTTAGTAACTGCAGGTTTAGTAACTGTAGTATGTTTTCAAAGCTCTCACTGACGTAAAGATGAGAGACAAATACATCTAGCGCAGTACAGACTGCATCCCACTCCAATATTAGTGGCTATTATCCAGGTGGAGATCAATATTTCTCAGCTACAAATGGAACATAGTTCTAAAAACAGCTTACAAGATACACTCCACTGAAGTAGAAAGCGATTATTTGAAATTCTTATCCTTCTAATTTATAAAGAGAAGTTATGCCTGATCATCTTATCAATTCATGACATGGAAAAGAACACTCAACGCATCTCTTATTGGCTACAAGTTTCTCAGCTGGTTTGGAAACGCAGCTGCAATAAACAAATACAAGTTTCCATGTCCTCTCTGATGTTCATCTACATTTATTAAGAGACTAGAAAGGACAAAACTATTTTCCGTACAAGCGAATAGGAGCGGAAAGCTTATTTTTCATACTGGGAAAGAAGGTTAAACTGAATTCACAGAAGTTTTCATGAATTCATGGAAGTTTTTGTGATGTCACAGAAGCCAGCACAGTTTATTATATTGAGATCCCTACAGAGAACTGTTAATTGTACTGTTAAGAGATGTCCAGCGATTGAGATTTGGTTAAGCTTTGCAAGTATCCCACTGGAACACTTCAACCTTCCCACTCACAGATCTAAGCCGATTCCACCCATTCCTCTACAAACATACAAAGGAGCTAATTACCACCCTTATAATGCTCTATTGTAACCTAAAAGAACACAATTACCGTGCTGCCCTCTCAGGCCTCTCTGGTAGGAAAGAGGAACTCGCAGCCTTAAACTTTTCCCGAGGTGTTTCCTCATTGATAGTTCTTGGTCTAAAAACTGTCTTAGTGGAACATCAGCCCAAGGCCATAAATGAAGAACCCGGGAGCAGGATTTCTGCCCAGACCACATCCCCATAGGTAGAGGGAGCCCCACATTTCTGATTTGCATTCACTGCTTCATTCCTCTGGCCTTCTGTTAATAACAAAGAAAAGGCCAATGAACTCAGCTCCTTTATCTTATCAGTAGCTGTATCCTTAACAACAGCTGCATCTCTCGTATGCCCTCCTTGCCCATGTATTAAGCATTCATTAGGGGCTGCTCCTGGATGTTCCCTACAGGGAAGAAAAGCAGGAGAATGTCACAGTGTCAAGTAAAGCAACGAGTAAGCCAAAACATCTTAAAACGTGATAAGGATTCTCTGGAACGGCCGCATCTCCAACCTACTTGCTAAATGACGCTATACTCTAAACCTCCCAAGAGTTCTATCTGCTGAAACAGTGAGATCAAACAATTGAAGACAGCAAAAAACAAACACAGCGCAGATTCTGGGTCAATGCCAGCTTCTGAGAACAGGGTTAGTCATAAAGCACAAAAAGCTAGCACTACTTTTTCCCAAATAAATCAGTTGCCTAGTAACTATGCGTCAGCAAAAATTAAAACATTGCCATTTGAGCTGTTTCTACCAGGAAAATGATAGAACAGAGCCAACCCTTAAGTTATTTCTCTTGAGCACTGTGATATGTTGAAACTAAGAGCTTAACAGTATCACAGGAGAGAACCTATGGACAGAAATTCTTCTCAAGAAACAAACTGCCACATGGTTCCAAGATAAAACCTGGAGGAAGTTACAACACTCTTTCCATTTAACAGTGACAAAGCAATACTTAAACAGTCCCACGCTCTGCAAAGGAGAACAATATAAAGTAAATAATCATACTAATTTACTGGGGCTGGGCCCAAGGAAAAACATTTTGCTTCACACACAGAAGCTCTCCTCTGCTCTCCCCAGTACTGCACAAACACACTGTTTTAGGCTGACAGCAGCTCCACACTGGTCTGGAACGGCGTTAAAAACCTCAAGCTCACAAAGCAACTCAAAACAAAATATTAGAAAACCTGAAGAAGCTTTAAGGAGTAGTTTCCAGAAAGTAAAAGACATTAACAAACATCAGTAAGGTCCTTTACTATTATTCCTCTTCTGTTTGTTTTTTTTTTCTAAGCAGTTTTATCTTCTTCTTAATCTTCTGTTAATAGACATGCAGTTATTAGTACACAGACTGTGTTGCGTACGCTTATTCTCGACTTTTCTAACAGAGAGAAAAATGGGACTTTACCTTTTGTAAGTATTTAAAACCCAAGTTAGAAGGCTAACAATCTCGTTTGCTTCCAGATCCTCTGCAGCAAGCTCTTGCATGCGGGTGGACAAAGCCTGATGGTACATGCTTAGTAATCTTTTGAAAATGTCATAATGTGGGGGAAAGCACTGATCCAGCAGGGTTTTAGCCACTAGAAGGTCATCGAGGACGTATTTACGTATGATTTCGAGATGACGCACAAGCCACATTTTGTCAGATTCTCTAGTATCTGCTTGAGTGCCTTCAATTCGTATGCTGACAGTTCTTTCCAAAATGTTGAACATTTTCTCCTTCCATTTCTTTGGTCTGCCAGGAGGTATGAACCCAGTTTGTTTTTTCCGGTCTAACATGCGTCTGTCAATTTTCTCCTCCCTTTCAATTATCCTAACAACAGAAACAAGCAAGGTCGGATCTCGACGGACTGTAACGAGAGATCTCTGAACCACCATCCACAGCTGCTTGGCCAGCTCCTCAGAAAGTTTCTGCATATCCCCAAAGTACGTATGGATGAGGTTCATGTCATGTGTGTTTTTGCTGTCCATGCGATACTGCTCATACATCAGGTTATCGCGAGAACACTCCAAATCCATCAGTTTTCGATGAGCTTGCAGAAGTTCCCCTCGCTCAATCAGGTCTTGGGTCTCCCTCACTATCTCCGGAACTGCAACAAAGGCAAAAAAAAGAAGAAAAATGTGTGAAAAATCAAAATTCCAAAGATAAATTCAAGACAACATGAGCACTAGGAAACAAATGGGAAAACTACATTCAGTGTTTAAGGAACAATACAGAATAGGATTAGGATTCAGTAGCAAGAAGAACAAAAAATCCATGCAGGAAACGTCCCTACCAGAATGACAGATAGTGATAAAAGCTGACAATCAAATAAAAGAAGGCTCATTAAGACAGTTACTTACAAACATTAATTATGGTGAAAAACATTTGGTTTGTAATAAAAACATTGGGTTCACTGAGAGGGAAGTTATCATCAGCTATACTTTGTAACAACCTCAGGGGAAACACTTCACACCCAAATCCTCACAGGATACTAGAGAACAAAAGGCTGCCTCAGGTCTCGATGGCATTCATCCGTGTAAACTAAAACAATATCACTGAAACAAATCAGCACCAGAACGTACAAAAGTCTAGCAGAGAACAACTTTTTAATTTAAGTAGAAATACAAATCATCCCTGAGGTTCTTAGGTGTTGTGTGAACAAGATTGCCAGGAAGTCCTCTGACTGGAGATCTCGTTGCTTCACGTTCTGCATTTGCTTGCAAACTTTGAGGCATTTGCCTCTGAAGATCATCTGGGACTATTTTTACCCAAGCCTTGCTGAAGGCACCCAGCACATTTCACATACATCTGAACTTTCTTTCCGTAAATGCTGCCTGCATAGTTCAGATTTTTATACTAAAAATATGATTCCAGCTACCGGTTAACAGCAAGAAGCTTCTCTGTGACTTCTGCTTGATGATGAAGATAGGCCAGATTGGAAGCTCTCACAGAGAATTTTAGATGAAAAATATACTTAACAGTTAAAAACATGGCATCTAGGTGATTCCTCCTTAATTCTTCATTCCCAGCAAGGTTTAAAGTTTCCCACATCATTCAGTAACCATATTGTTTGTACCACTGTGAAGTGCTTAGAGATTGCGATGGATTATATAAAGAACAGCAGATTACCTGAAAAGATGTTTTTGAGATTTTCTACAGCAGCTGCCAGCTGGCTGTGTTGCACTACAGCATCCTTCACATCTTTGAGGTTTTCAATGGTGTTGATGCTCTGTCTCCAGTCTTTATTGACATCTATCAGAGACTGCTGAATGTCCTTGACATCATTCAGTGCATTGTGCAGTTGACTTAAACCTGTTCGTACTCCATCTAGCTGTGACTGGATTGCCGCCTTAAACGCAAACAAGAAGACAAGGAAAGAACTCTCACATTAATCATTATGTATTGTAAGTACTGTATTTTCAATATTCTCAAAAAGTTTTATCTAGATAGCAGTATCTAGTATTTCCATATTAAAGAAGAATAACAGCGGGGAAGGTAATATTGCAGCTTACTAGAAACATATGACTTTGCGTGTGTGCATCCATGTGCTTTTTTGGAATAAAGAAAAACATTTTGGAGGACCTAGATACAACCAATTCACCTGCAAACTACTATTGGAAGTTAGACAGACAGGTCATCATCTTTATAAGTCTATCTTACACCAGGAATGCTGGAAGGGAGAATGAGGTTTCTTTGTGTTTCCTGCATGAGTTCGTTTCAAAGGGAAACATCAGAAGAAAGCGGATCCAGAGCTTTCACCAGGATGCTCTGCATGCACAGATTATCAAAGTATTTTATTGAAGCAATTACTATTTTTGACTTGCAAATGAAAGTGTTCTAAAATAATTCTTAAGTGTCCTAAAAATACCTTCCAGCCTGCAGTGCCAAAATTGCAGAAAAATCAGAAAATTCAGCCAAAAGAACAAAAACCTCACATACAATCATAGAATGGCTTGGGTTGGAAGGGACCTCAAAGATCATCAAGCTCCAACCCCCCTGCCGCAGGCAGGACCACCAACCTCCATATCTAGTATTAGACCAGGCTGCCCAGGGCCCCATCCAAGCTGGCCTCGAACACCTCCAGGGACGGGGCATCCACAACCTCTCTGGGCAGCCTGTTCTAGCACCTCACCACTCTCTCGGTAAAGAACTTCCCCCTGATACTTAACCTAAATCTTCCCTCCTTCAACTTAAAACCATTTCCCTTTGTCCCGCCATTATCTACCCTTTCAAAGAGCTGACTCCCCTCCCATTTGTAGGCTCCCTTTAGGTACTGGAAGGCTGCAGTGAGGTCACCCCGCAGCCTTCTCTTCTCCAGGCTGAACAAGCTCAGCTCCCTTAGCCTGTCTTCGTAGGGGAGGTGCATAATGTTTGGTTAATGTAAAACAAGCAGATTGACAAGGCAACTACTAGATTACTATGGCATACAGAGAGATTATTGATACAGCTATCTCTTGTGACAGGTAGTATTTGAAATAATGACTCTTCAAATGGGCCGTTACTCCGGAAGATCATTTCAAAGTCTTGACGCATTACTAACATGCATTATCAAGCATACCTTCATGAAAGAAAACAGATCACATCCATGTTTTAGATACGTACCTTTTTAAAAAATATGCAACTAAGACGAAATTGGGCAAGAGAAAATGAAACTGGAAATAACAGAGTTCAAAGGACAAGCCAAAAGCCAGGCATCAGTGAAAACGCCATTGCTGATCTCAAGGACTTGAAGCAAACTAAAGAAATGAGGCACATGCAGTTTAGCCAGGCACTGGGCATAAATGTTGCTGTACACGTAAGGTCAAAAGGCCTGAGCTGTCACGGGTTTCTTTCTGTCTGTTACTAGAAGCCAAAGAGGAAATCCTGGTAGCTATGAACAACACTTACTGTGTTCTAAACGTAAAGGGAACGTCCTAGGAAAACACAGTCAATCTTAAGCCACAACTGCTTATGTACTTCCGAAATGCGATACACCGATTTTACTGATAAAAATGTATTTTTCTATCAAACTCAATACAATCGAGCAGCGGTAAGGCATTTTTATACAATATCTGTCTACAGAACTGCTGCATTAACAGATTTTCTCTTACAGCAACTGAGGTATCTAGAAATGCAATGCGGTACTTCAACACCGAGGGAGGACACAATTTTCTAAAGCTGACTGTAGTTTATAGATCATAGGATAATTTAACATTCAGTACTTCCAATGCAGTTTTTCAATTTATTCTGAGGCAGACCTTCCAAGTTTTACACGTTCAAATTTGAACATACTTAACTTCTGTAGAAACTTACTTTAAACAGAAACCATCAACTAATCTTCATCACCGACTCAAACAGCCAAAGGAATTGCTAACAACAGACATCCACCCGGATGTTCAGTTTGCCTGTCAACAGTCAGTGGGGGATGCTGGGAAAGCACAAGTACAGCATGCAGACTTTTCCTCCCACAACACATATTCACCTTAGATTGGACTGACCATCGCTTACATAAAACCTAAACAAAACCATTTGGAACATTGGGAACAGTGCTCAATACTTCAGTTTTTTGGTTTTGTTTTAACCCCTCAAGTGATAGCCCTCAGCATTAAGCTACACAGCTGGGATCCTTGCTACCCAGTCTCCTTAGAGCTCTGTGGAGCTATAATCCACTATAAAGTGGAATAATGCCTAAATAGGCATTTATAAAACTGAGAAAGTTGTGTTCAGATATTTATTGTCTGCTGAAACAGCCAGTTGTGGCACTGGACCTGGCCAGGGGTCCAGTGCCACAAGAAACAAGATTAAAAACTTAAGTGACACATTAACATGCAGTGAGCCAAGAATCTTCCACTTAAACTGGGTTCTAAAAACACATGGTCTACCTGCCCCCTCCCTTGCTCATCAGAATCCATTATCCTTTCTGGTCTGAAAGTCTTAAATACTTCTCATGCTCCTTTCAGTGAGGTTTTTAGTTTTTAATCCTTCGATGGATACAGAGGAATTACTTTTAAAGCTATTCACCTAAGAAGCCTGCTGGCATCCTGGATTTCACTGCTTACAGTAAACCTCATGTTTCTTTTTTTGTTACTGTAAATACAGTTATTACTATTATGCTAAGAAGGACTGCAGGCTATTTTCAAGACTACACCGTGGACAGAAACATTCAAAAAATCCTCAGGTTTTTGGAGTCCTTTAGCAAGGATTCAAGAAACCTTTTCTCCTACAATCATATCAACATACAACATTTGGAAGATTAAGCTATCATCATCCATAAACTCAAATAAAAGTCAGAGACCAAACACGTTTTCAGCACTGATCTTTTTTTCCAGAGTCAATCATCAACTTTTGTTACACATTCAATACTCAGGCTACGCTGCAGGAGGGAACTAGTCTATGGATAAACTGTACAAGCTACAAGTGATAAGAACATTTGAAATGCTTGAACAAAATTTCAGCGGGATATAAAACACTTGCTTGCATTAGTTTCAGGATGCAAAACTTCTCTTTCAAAATCAGACCAAAAATTCAAGTCTGCGATTTAAGACTGTTTGGATGAAAATGTAGAAAGAGGAAAGAAAAAAAAAAAAAAAAAAGGAAAGCTCATTCTATACTGCGTACCTTGAGTCGAGCTTCCACTGAAGCCTTCTTACGAGCTTCCCTCCTGCGATACTGCTCCACTTTATCCAGCTGATCAGGACGCTGAAGCATTCCCGCCACCCTCTGAACAGCTGTCGCAACCGCTTCCCTATCTGTTTCCTCCATGGCTGATTAGGACTTCAATATGCCTTCATAATTCAGCAGCACTGAAAATAAACATAACATTTTTAGAACGTTCACTCGATGGCTCTCCATCATTTCAAACTTAACTAGAGAAGAAGCTTTGGCAATAGAAACGGTGCAAGTGACAGAAGCATCATTAGAAAGCATTACAAACAATAGGAGCTGGAATTACACAAGAATTGCATTTGAAATCACTTAGCTCTGTTTCATTACCCGAAACGTTCTCTGGTTAGCATTTTGTATTTACCTTGCTCTATGGAAGCACGTATCAAAAAATGATAAAAATAACGAAAGAAGAACAGCAAATGTTCATTTATAAAACAAATGCTACGTAACATAGGGTAGGTTTGCCTATTAAAAGCGGAATGAGAGACGCATGTAGGAATCTTGTGGCTGCTCCATGCACAAGCTTTCCTAAGAACTTAAACCTGTTAGAAGTAAGACCTCTATAGTCCCCTTGCAATAGCTCAAATTTGGTATCAATAGTGAAGAGAAACATAGCTGTGGAAGCTCTAAAGCTGAAGAGTTAACCATTATGCACTTTCATTTAGAGTTTTGATGGAAGATTTTCCCCCCTACTTTATTTCCTGTTCTTACAGTAACTGTCTATCAGAAGTGCAGGTATGCAGGGAAAAATTAATCAAATATTTTACCCAAGTCCGCAGCAAAATTTGTAATGAAGTCAAGACATGCATGCAAACCAATATGAGACTTAAAAAGCAGAAAAGGTAAAATTAGCTGGCTCTCAGGCAGACCTGCTTTCTCAGGCTATTTAAGAGAAGGTAGAAAAGGATCCCAATGATCAAAGATGTATGAATATGGTATCTGGACGACTTTAATAAATGTATCTGGAATTCCTGATTCCTTCCAAATGGGAAGGAATGTTTATCCAGTGAAGGTCTGGAAAGCCTGACCCAATGCCTCCTGTCAGGAAGGGCTGTCAGAATCAGAGGATGGCTTGGGTTGGAAGGGACCTCAAAGCCCACCCAGCCCCACCCCCTGCCGTGGGCAGGGCTGTCCCCCACCAGCTCAGGCTGCCCAGGGCCCCATCCAACCTGGCCCTGAGGACCTCCAGAGATGGGGCACCAACAGCTTCTGTGGGCAGTCTCTGCCAGCGCCTCACCGCCCTCTGAGTAAACAGTATGAGCAGAGTTACGATAGCTTTAACACACGCAGCCACCACTCAGGCACCCAGTACACCTCATGGAGGAAACTACAGCACGCTGCAACCTTCTGACTGCACAGCGACGTGCTGAGGTGGCTGGGCCGTCTCACAACCACCAGCCGCTCACACAGGAAGAGCGAAACTTCAGGGAACCGTGCCAACTTCACAGAGACTGTCAGCCACCACCACGAGCAAAGAGCCAACAAAAGCAAGCCCGGCGCTTCAGGAAAACCTCCGCCGACACACAAGCAGACGCGCGCCCTCCGCCCCAGCACCGAGCCAGCGGGCAGGGCCAGGCCGCGGGTTCTGCGGGACGCAGCCCCAGCCCCTCAAAACAAAGCCGGCAGGAAGCGCAGCGAGCCCCGGCTACCCTCAGCTGCCGCAGCCCGGCAGGTGCCCGGAGGCCGGAGCCCCGCCCCGGTGAGCCCGCAGCCGCCTCCCGCCGAGCTCCCTCAGCCCCGGCCCCTTACGCCACATCGGCCCGGTGGGGCCCTCGGCACCCCCTTCGGCCCTGCCATCCCCAGCGGCTCCCCATATCGGCCCCCTCCGCTTCCCGTTGCCGGACTCTGGCCGCCGCTGCCGCTGAGCCGCTCACCAGAGCCGGTGACCGCGATACCACTCACAGGCTGCGGCAGCCCGCCCCTCGGGACGGCGGTGACAGTCGAGCAGCGCGCGTGCGCCGAGCGCAGACCCCCTAGCGTCAAAGCCGACTACGCAGGCGCAGAGGGCAGCCCACCGCTTCCCCTCGCTCGCCGGGCGGCGCGCGTGCGCGTTGCGCTGTCTCACCCGCGCCTGCCCGGTGTCGTGAGGTGTGGATGGGGCGTTCTTCCTTGTGTTGTGAGCCTGTCTTGCAGGAACAGCTACCGGGGCGTTTTGCGGCCCCCTCAGTTTTCAGATCGCTTCTCGGCCAAAAAATAAATTAAATACAGAAGCCAATGGGACGAGTCGGTTTCCTTCTCCGTGGCTGTTTTCGCGGTGTGCAGAACTCGCGGTGCTGCGCTGAGGGCGGGCGGCACTGGGGTCTGCGGAGTCGCGGGGCTGCTGCTTGTCTGGAGTTCTGTGTCACGTAAAACCGTGGGACGCTAAAAAAGACGTAGGAGGATTTAAATTAGAAGCTCGTTGGCAGCTAGGGTGGGAAACGGGGACGAACGCGGTACTCTCATGTTCCAGCCCGGCAGCTGCGTTTGTGTAGGGGTTGCCATAGCAGCTGCGGGCAGTGCCGGGGAGGCGGCGGGCTGCGAGCCCTGAGACCGAGCGGGGAGCACGGCAGCACGCAGCCTGGCGCGGGCGGACCGGCGCTGGATTTCTTTTCGTAAAGAGCGGTGAGGCAGTGACACAGGCTGCCCAGGGAGGTAGTGGGATCACCGTCCCTGGAGGTGTTCAGGAGCCGTGTGGATGTAGCGCACTGAGGGACATGGTTAGTGGGCATGGTGGGGGTGGGCTGGTGGTTGGACTACAGGATCTCAGAGGTCTTTTCCAGTCTTAATGACCCTGTGATTCGATGATTGGTGGTACAACAGACGAGCTCATACTGTCAGTGTTGTTGATCGTTATCAATATAGCGTTATACAGTCATTTTCTATTCTGTTGATTTAGGTCAATTTTTGAGTGGCGGTGGAGATGGAAGAGGCTGTGGGAGATGAGGCTGAGTTCAGGGGGAGAGATGAGCTGCGCTCCTCTCCTGATCGCCCTGCACAGCAGGAGCCAGAGCAACTGAGGACAACACAGCTCTCATCTAAAACTGACACTGAACTCTGTCCACCTCTCATTGCTCTAAAAAAGGGTAAGAGAGAGAGTAATGGTAAGTACTTCCTGTTCACTTTATGAGGGAAAAAATCCAGGAACAGTATGAGCAACTAATTATTTAGAGTGTCTAAATGTATATCAGTTGTTCACATACTCTGAGCAGATACATGCTCTTATGAATGTTCCAGTGTAGGGACTGCAACGTGCAATTTTCAGCTTTGTAAATAAATACATATAAACACATACATGTGCATATGTTTATAAGGCCAAGTATAGTGCTTACTCCGATCCCTTAACACACTTCCTAGTGTTGAATCATAGTAATGCGATTAGAAGAATTTTTCTGGAGTTAAAATGAGTTCTACTCTATAGTCTAGTATACAGTATGGCATATGGCATGATATCTCTTTTCTCAAAAATATTAACAGTGAAAATAGATTCAGTAGTTCAAAGATTATTGAGTGCGGCCCTTCAAGGACATCAGCCATCTCCTTCAGCATTCCTGGCTGTAACCCGTGGTCTTAGATACGTCCATTTCACTTAACAACTCTCTAACCTCATCCCCTTCTACCAGACCAGGGAATACCTAAGCAAACTGAACAAACATGAGTCCATGGGCTCTGGTGGGATGGACCCACAAATGCTGAGAGAGCTGACTGATGTCCAGTATAGATTCACCAAGGGGAAGACATACTTGCCCAACCTGATAATCTACAATGAATTGACTGGCTTGTTAGCTGAGGAGAGCACAGTGCATTTTGTCTACCTTTTCTTCTGTATGAAGAAACAATTTGTGGTTGGGGTCTGTTACAGGCCACCTGATCAGGGGGAGCCTGTGGACAAGGCTTTCTTGCTCCAGCTGCAGGAGGTGTCGTGTTTGCGGGCTCTTGTCCTGATGGGGGATTTCAACCACCTGGATATCTGCTGGGATAGCGGAAAGGCGGGCGGCAGACAGTCCAGCAGATTCCTGGAGTCTGTTGAGGATAACTTCCTGGTCCAGGTATTAGATGGACTGACCCAAGGTGAAGCCTTACTGGACCTGGTGCTCACCGACGTGGAGGAGAGCGTTAGAGGGGTTAAGATCGGAGGCAGCCTGGGCTGTAGTGATCATGCCCTGGTGGAGTTTGTGATCTGGAGGAATGCAGGCCTGGCAAAGAGTAAAGTCAGGACCCTGAACTTCAGGAGAGCGAACTTCCAGCTGCTCAAGGAACTGCTGGGTGGGATCCCCTGGGAAACTGTCAAGGGCGTGGGAACAGAGCAGAGCTGGCAGCTCTTTAAGGACACCCTCCTGAGAGTGCAAGAGCTCTCCATTCCCCAGCAAAAGAAATCGAGCAGAGGAGGCAGGCGACCGGCATGGCTGAGCAAGGACCTGCAGCTTAAACTGAGGGAAAAGAGAGAAATGTATGCGAAGTGGAAGCAGGGTTGTGTAGCCTGGGAGGAATATAGGGCTGTTGTCCGCATGTGTAGAGATAGGATCGGGAAAGCCAAGGCACAGGTAGAGCTAAACTTGGCTAGGGATGTGAAAAATAACAAGAAGGGGTTCTACAGGTACGTAGGCAGGAGGAGACAGGTCAAGGAGAGTGTTTCCCCTCTGATAAATGAGGATGGAGAAGTGGCTTCCTCAGACGTGGAAAAAGCTGAGGTGCTCAATAAGTGTTTTGCCTCGGTCTTCACTGGTGGTGAGGCTCCCCGTGTCTGCCAGGACCCTGAACCTCGAGGTGTGGGTGAGAGGAGTGGATTCTGTCCCACTGTAACAGTGGAACAAGTTCGAGACCTCCTCATGAAACTGAATGTGTAGAAGTCCATGGGACCAGATGATATCCATCCTAGGGTTCTGAGAGAGACGGCTGATGTGGTTGCCGAGCCGCTCTCCATCATATTTGAAAAATCATGGCTGTCCGGTGAAGTCCCCGGTGACTGGAGAAAGGGAAACATGACTCCCATTTTTAAGAAAGGGAGAAAGGATGACCTGGAGAACTACAGGCCGGTGAGCCTCACCTCTATGCCTGGGAAGATCATGGAGAAGATCCTCCTAGAAGACATGTCAAGGCATATACGTGACAAGGAGGTGATCCGAGACAGCCAGCATGGCTTCACCAAGGGCAGATCTTGCCTGACCAATCTGGTGGCCTTCTACGATGAAGTGACAGCAGCGGTGGATGGGAGGAGGGCGATGAATGTCATCTACCTGGACTTCTCCAAAGCCTTTGACAGGGTCCGTCATCACATCCTTCTCTCCAAATTGGAGAGGTATGGATTTGAAGGATGGACTGTTCGGTGGGTTAAGAACTGGTTGGCTGGTCGCAGCCAAAGGGTTGTGATAAATGGTTCTATGTCAGGGTGGAGGCCGGTCACGAGTGATGTCCCCCAAGGTTCAGTCCTGGGACTAGTGCTCTTCAATGTTTTTATCAATGACATAGATGATGGAATCAAGTGTACCCTCAGCAAGTTTGCAGATGACACCAAGCTGAGCGGTGCAGTCAATACACTGGAAGGAAGGGAAGCCATCCAGAGGTACCTGGACAGGCTGGACAAGTGGGCCCATGAGAACCTAATGAGGTTCAACAAGGCCAAATGCAAGGTGCTGCACTTGGGCCAGGGCAATCCCAGGTATTTATACAACCTGGACAAAGAACTCCTCGAGAGCAGCCCTGCGGAGAGGGACTTGGGGGTCCTGGTGGACGAGAAGCTGGACATGAGCCAGCAGTGGGTGCTGGTGGCCCGCAGGGCCAACTATGTTCTGGGCTGCATTAAAAGAGGAGTGGTCAGCAGGGAGAGGGAGGTGGTGGTTCCCCTCTACTCGGCTCTTGTGAGGCCCCATCTGGAGTACTGTGTCCAGGCCTGGGGCCCCCAGCACAAGAAGGACATGGAGCTCTTGGAAAGAGTTCAGAGGAGGGCGACCAAGATGATCAGAGGGCTGCAGCACCTCTCCTATGAGGAGAGGTTGAGGGAACTGGGCTTGTTTAGTTTGGAGAAGGGAAGGCTCCAGGGAGACCTCATTCTTCCAATATTGGAAGTATTGGCCTTCCAATACTTGAAGGGAGCGTATAAACAGGATTGGGATCGATTGTTTGTGAGGGTAGATGGCGATAGGACAAGGGGGAATGGTTTTAAGCTGAGACAGGGGAGATTTAGGTTAGATATTAGAAGGAAGTTTTTCACACAGAGGGTGGTGACGCACTGGAACAGGTTGCCCAAGGAGGTTGTGGATGCCCCGTCCCTGGAGGCATTCAAGGCCAGGCTGGACGTGGCTCTGGGCAGCCTGGTCTAGTGGTTGGCGACCCTGCACTTAGCAGGGGAGTTGAGACTTGATGATCTTTGAGGTCCTTCTCAACCCAGGCCATTCTATGATTCTATAATTCTATGGATTTAAAACACGAGAACGAGACAAAAAAAGAATGTGACTGGCTGTAGATAAGTTATCTTACTTAGTATCAGGAAAACATTAATACCCTTACCTGTCATTGAAACAACTTTTAATATTCTGATCATAATTTCTAGGAGAAACAAATACATTTGCTAAGTTTTTGATTAAATAATTTAAAGATCTTCAGAAGCTCTTCAGGAGGCTTAGATAATCAGTGATATATGTTTGTACTAATAACAGATGTCTTGTTTTTATTGCAAATATTAGCAGTCTATATTCTTCAGGTGTTCATGTGCATGAGTTGTTAAGTGTCTGCAGGTAGCAAGTTTGCCAGACATGAGCCTGACAGTCGGAGTTTAAGTAGAGGAGGAATAACTGGATGAGAATAGCAGGTGTGAAAACTGATAATATTTCAATTTGTGATTTTTCCAGAACAGGTTTCTTCAGGCTGGTACCTTAAATTATTGGGCTTTTTTGTTGTTTGTTTTAACCTCTTCCCCTATCAGTATGGATTCTTTGCAGTTGATAAAAGCTATTAAAGGACATTCCCCCAACAGTTTCTAAGGGCTAGAAGCACACGTATTCTACATCATTTCTTCTTTCCTAGGCACGGAAAGTAAGTATCGTAGACTTGGAGGGTTCCTGAAGACAAGGAATGCTGAGCTAGAATCTGCTGTCACAGGATTGTCTTGGACTTCTGTTCTTCCGGCAAGTGTATTCATTCTAATAGAGGTGGTGACTCAGCTGCCTTTTGTCTGTTAAATTTTCTTCTGTACAAATTGTTCTTGAAATTGTCATTGACAAAGTTAGGCAATGTTTGGCCTAATACTGGAGGGTACAGAGTTCATTTAATCTCTATTGAGTATAAGGAAGTAGAACAGTGAAGCACTCAAAAATATATACTGTTAGGCTGTTTACTTTCTGTGCTCTCAGTGTGTGTTACTGGGCTTTTGTTTCATAGAATTTTTGATCATCTCCTTTCTTTGCCAAGATGAAGATTTATATTAGTTAAGAATACTTGCATAATGTCATATCTGCAGCATCTTGATATCTCATCTCACTTTAAATGAGCTGGCTTTATTTGTGGAGGGAGTTGAGTCCCTTCCATCCATAGCTCTGAGCAGGCTTATTTAACTAAAATAATTCAGATTATAATAATTCTTTCTGACTCCAGTCACGGTCTGGGCACAAATGTTATTTTACACTGCATCAAAAATGTGTTTCTCCTCTAAGCTGTGAATCAGGTAAATTGTATTGTAAAAAGTGGTAGTTTTTTTTTTTTCCCCTGCAACACTGTCAAAACATTGTATTTTCCTTCTCTTGTTCTCCTCCACCCCAGGTACTAAGGGGGCATTTATTAAATCATGTTTGGTCATCTAATACTCTTGGTGAAACAGCACAGTAGAAATTACATCTAGTATTTGGCCTCTAGTATCCTTACTGAGACGTAAATAAGAGAAATTGCCACCAGAGAGAGTAAAAGCTGTACTGCTGTAATGTTTTTAGAGATTATATCTCTATATCCTTGTTATCTCTAATAATTTTGCATTATGTAATGTGGAAATCTTTGGCTTTTGCTGAATTACATTTGACCTGGGGGAAAGAGAAAATGAATACTGCCTCAAGAAAGGCATACACAAGAGAACCAGCTGTTAGCATGGGGCTCAGAGATGCTAAGAGACTGACACATGTAACAGGGTTCTGCACAGGAGAAGAATGAACTCTGAGTCAGAAAATATGTGGCTTATAGAAACATCAGAATGGTACTGACCAACAGCTACTCATATTTGGGTGGGTTTTTTTGTTGGTTTTGTTTGTTTGATTGAGTACAAACGACCCTGTTTGTAAAGCAGGATTGTTCCAGCTATACAGTTCCTAATTGAGAGTACTGGAAAGATGAAGTAATTTATCATTGGTTTTTCTCCATTAAAAATTGTGAGTTACAAGGACACTCTAGGCATCCCAGTCACTCGCATTATTGGGAGCTACTTACAGGAATGCTTAGTGTAGTGACTCTTCGACCCAAATCTTTCATCCTCTATGCAGCTTCTGAAGATTAACTATTGACTTAAAAATATTAGTTAACGTATTTAGTCTGTTCACACTGTCATGAAGACTTTACAAAAACTTTTGTCTACATAAATTTTCTTCTTTACCACTTTTCCGTTACCTATATATAACTTGCATATTAAATATCAGTTGTTTATTTGTTCCAGTGGTGACTGATTCTATAGTGGATTTGTTTTATTTTCTTTTCCACTGAGATAATAACTTGATACTGTATGTTAAAATGCTGACAGTGTAGAAGTGGATGTATTTCTAGATCTGGAATATGGACATTTAGAAGTTTGGAAGCTAGATTCATAAAGCTGAGGTTTGAATTAGAGCCATTACAGTGCCAGGATCCGTATCTCATTCTGAAGTCCTGTTCTGTAGTTTTTGTGATAACAGCTTTATGCTGGGAAGTAATTTTGGACTAGCAAGTTAATTATTAGTGGTTTTTAATGAGTAATAGCGATTCTTATTTTTGCTTTCCTGTCCTTTGGTGTAATCTTTTTATAGTCCTGCTTGAAGTAGTTATGAAAACACCTTAAAAATTAACAATAAAAAATACAGTCCTTAAATGCAGTATAAAACAGCTGTGGGGAAAAATGATCTCTCTGTAACAAACTTATATTTTCTAGACAACTGCTAAGAAAAGTATAGTGCTTTCCAGTGAAACTAGGAAAGAACTAGCCAAGCAAGCTAAAGTCACCAAAGAGGAGAGAAGAGCTCAGATAGATGAAAGACACAAGTATTTGATATCAAGGTTATCAGATGGAATAGACTTAAGTGAGCAGCAAGTGGAGGAGGCCATTATTTCTGATGACAAGGTAAATATTTATTATCATTAAATTATTGGTATTAAGTACCTTTCCAAATTTTCCAGTCCTTTAAACTGGTTCACAATTAATACTGTTGTAATTTTGTTTTTAGTTTCAACTTATAGAACAATTCTTTGCTCCTAATGGACTTAAAAAGTTACTGTTCTTTTACCAAGATATTTTGCAGGTACGTTTCTATTATTACTTCTGCAAAAACAATGTATTTTTTTTTTTAAATCACATGACTGTTGCAAAATTCAGGAAATCTTAGCAGAGATCTTTTTTCTTTATGCCAAAGAAAATAGAAAAGAACCTGATTCTCATTCTTTAGATACTGCCATCTTGACTTGTATGGAAACAGGAAAATGCCCTGTGGCATTGCTTAACACTGTTCTTATTTTCATAAAAAATAACATAAAAATGGCCAATAAGATAGTAATCCAGTCTTCAAGAAAAACAAAACCAACGCAAAGCTGAGGCCAAGTATCCACAGTATTCAGAGTTTAACTTAAAGACTAGATTTGCTAACATAAGTACTATAGGAATGGAGAACTGTCTGAGTAAGAATTACTTTGTCCTTCAGTTTGAACTGTACCAACTTCATTATGGTCAAAGCACAGATTCAAGAGGGTGAAAAATTTCTGTGTAAATTAAGGTGTCTTCATATTCTGGTCTGTCTAGTGCTTCAGAAAATAACGTTAAGCTTGGAAAATGATAAATAAAGATATGGTACTTGTGGTCCCAAAGCTGTATTTCTCTCCCTTTCAATTTTGAGGAGCCTCTTCATGAAAAACAAAATCGTATGTTCAGCTTCCACTGAGCACGTGATATCAGAAGGTGCCAAATGATCTTGAAATTGCCTAACATGACTGTTGTGAGCTCCCTGAATTGCAAAAGTCCTGCTACAGTTCTTTCTGGTTATGCCATTGAGGAGCTATGTTATGATGAGCTAATGGGCAAAGATGGTATTTTAGGCTTGTTGGAGAGAAAAACTGATGTGTAGTGCCTGATTCTCTTAAGTGCAAGAATGAATTACACATTCATTGTAAGCTATATTTCTGAATATTACTGGAATTGCTTAGAGACTTTGCAAAGCACAGAATCAGCTCAGCTGTCAAAACAGTTTTTTTCCTTTCACTGGTACTGCATACGCATGTTTCTGGGATGAACATGTTCTGACTTGAATCAAGATTAAACTAAAATCTTGAAAGTGTTTTCTGTAACTGACAAGCCAGAAATAAATGTCCAACTTGGCTTAAATGAAACTTTTTAATTTAATTTTTTATTATGCATTTAATTTTTTATTATTTTTTATTTTTTATTTTTGAGACCGTTCATAGTGGTAAGAAAATATGATTTGGTGTGTAAGGTGATGTATGTCATATATCACATATTTGGTCTGGCAGGAACTGAAAATTTGATTTTTTAGGAAGGGTTCTCTCCTCAAACTTGAAAGAGAGAGATTCACAGGCTGTTTCCACACATTTTTCTCTTATATTCTTCAAAGATTCCACAGATTATTTTCTTTTTATGTATGTGACAGAAAATGATAGGGAAGTAGATCTTGATCAGGCTTACATGTTTTTTGCTTCAGAGAGAGGAGGTTGTAGTGGAGAGGGATGTCTCAGTGGAGGGAAGTGAGAGGCAACAAGACTTATCTGAAAGAAAGTTTTTCAGTGTGATACATGATTAGAGACACAGGCATAAAACAAAAGTTATCCATGTTGGCAGGATCCAACTGACAAAGTTCCTGTAAAATCTTGCTCATAATTAGACTTTGCAGACTAGTCACATGACTCTTTCTGTGAGACATCTAGTTTGTTTCCATGGAGGAAACTGCTCCATTAAGCACTTCACATTCACTTTCATTATATATTTTCTGATTTTTTTTTCATTATTCTTTGATTTTTTTTCTGAAATAACAAGATAATGAAACTGTTTGAAACTGTTTACTGGGTGCTGTCAAATTAATGCAAAGCTTATTCCCCAAATAAAGTCAACTTCACAATTTCTACCTGGGTATTACTGATCAGAATGAGCTTAGTTGTTATTCACATATTCAAATATGATAATGTATGTCTGTAAGGGTAGTTTTTATTGTATTAACCTTGTATTTATAATTCAATTGCTAGCAAACATCAAATGTTTCATTGAGGTCTGATGTGTCAACCAACAGTTTCGTTCAGAAGAAGCTATTTCTTACCATGGGTTCTACAGAGGTATGGTTGAAAAATTCCTTAGTTGACATTTGCAAAGTAAAATATAGGGGGAAAAATACCATCACAGTTGTGTCGTGTTAAAGCAACTTTTTATAACTCATGTTTAGTATTCAAAAATTTAGTCCACATTCTCCCCACACTTCTTGAGCTGAGATTGGAATTTACCTGTAGTGAAGCTGATCTGGAAAGAAGTGGAGATTGATGGATTTTGCTGTCTGATAAGAGAGCAAGTCAAATAAAACTTTGTTAAAAATTGTAGGTCTCAATATTTTTGTTGGCATGCCTAAGTATTTTCCCATGTTTTCAGCGTTTTTGTATTTCCTTGTATTTGTGCTGTAGTAGTAGTTCTGTCTAACAATGGTGTTATCCCTTTATCTTAATAGAATATAATAATACTGCACATTACTCCAAAAATATCATTATTAATTCCTTTATTGAATTCTTGTTCTTATACCTGCATCCTTACTGTGATGTTGAAGTATTATTCAGGAGTGTAATTAAGATTTCTAATTTATTTTCTTCCTGTTCATTTTTTCTGGGGGGAATTAGGTGTACCATCTACAATTCTCTTTGAATAAGGCATTGAGATGTTTTTGTTAACAATACTAATGTAAGCACAAGGGGAAAACATGTATGTTATAAAAGACACAGGTGCAGAATTCTTTCCTGCTTTCAGAGAAGTGAGGGAATTGTCTGAAGAACAGGAGAGTATGAAAGCATTACTCTCTGGTATTGCCATATGAGGGCTTCTTTTCCATTTTTCACAGAAAGGGAAGAATAATCATAAAATGTGGGTGAATTTTTCTATTTTTGAAGCAAACTTTCATCAAGAGAACTATGTCAGTACTGCGCTCTGGAAGCCTGGAGAGTTTTCATTTGTTAACCATTAAAATTCTAATAAAAATAATAAAAAATGAAAATGAAAAATGGCTTGTTTCTTTTCAATTCCTGAAGAGATCGAAGACTAGATTTTAAACTTCGGTGGCACTAAATTTCTATTTGAGATTTCTTACTGAAAACTAGAATATTTTGCCAAAGTTGATATTTTTCTGCACAAAATTGTATTTTCATGAATTCTCTTCTTCCAGTAGAAAGCATTTGATGTTCTGCTTGCACACGCCCATACTGTCCAGCATGATGGTATTGTGTAAAATCAGCTCAATGTATAACAAAGAATAACACAAATTAAATTGTACCATTGAATAGTATTTACTGTAAACTGGACTATGTTCTTTTGAGCAATTTGAGAGCTGAATCAGTTGGAAGGGCTTTTCAAAGTTTTTTAGCTGAGTTATTAATTAATAGATTAAAAATAAGCATGGTTTGCCGAGCTGTTTTGAAACTTTCATTACTTCAGTCCATAAAAAGGATGAAAATACATGTTTAAAATATTCGAATCTGAAGTTTTGAGCAATCTTTCAGCTCATTTTTGAAAAGAAAAATGAAAAATATCATTTTAAGATTATTCATTCCGTCCTAAGTATCTATAAAATGAATGGCCAGAGGGATGTTTTTGATGTGCTTAAATATCTTACAAACAGCTCGTTACTCTTTTGAGTTATATATATATATTTAATTTTTTTTCAACATGTTATTAAGTAAATTACTTTTGCTGTACGTGTCTATTCTTTTTATGTATTTTGTGCTTTTCACAGAACTTTACAGGAATCTGTGCGTTTTTCCTAAGGACATCAGATAAAGTTATAACCACATCAAATGTTTGCCAGGTCAGTCAAAAGCCATGCAGTGTTTGCAGTGCACTTAAAATTCTTAAACCTCTACTCGCTCAATTAGTTTTGCTGGAGTCAGAAAAGGAAGTGGGGAATGTTTTCATGAAAACACTTAGTTGTGTTTTTAATGAAAATGTCATCAAAAAAGTATTTGTGATTAAGAAACGTTCTAATAGTTAGGAAAGTAGCTATCTGCAATATTATTAAAAAGAAAATTTTAAATAATAAAAATTCATTGTTAATGTACCATGAAAAAATAAATTTATTGGAGGTAAGGAGTAGAGAGAACCTGGAGATTTCCTGGTAATGAATGAACCTGAATTTTGGATGTGCTGTATTTGAATAATGCTGTCTTCTAAAATCTTTAAAATAATGTTCATCCTTGAAACTAAAGCAAGGTTTTTCTGCTCCTAATGGCTTTAGTAGGGTATAAGAAAAGTACCAGAACAACCTTTTCTAGCTTTCAGAGATACCCATGTTTGCATGGGAAATATTGTTGTAGTTTTTCATGAAGAAAGTCCAGATATTAACTTCTAAAAAGTAGACATTGAAGAGAAAAATGTAATAAGCCTGAAGTTATCTTTTCAAAAATACTCATGCACTCTTTTTAGTAGTATAGATATTTTCTTTTTATTCTTCACTAATTGGCTAATGTGTTCTATTTGAGCAGGCAAAAGTAGTAACAAATGTTCTTCACTTACAGTCATGGAAATTAGTACTTCAGTTCCTGTCAGTCATGTGCTTTATAACAGTGTTTTTACAAATACCTGATCCAGAAGTGCTGAAGTAGTTGTTAAGGTTCCTGTTCTTGTGCCCTGTCTGTCCTGCGTCAGTTGGACACCTGTCCGAATGGTTGTCCAAACTCTCAGTTAACTGCCTTGGTGCCTTCTCTCTGGTTTTCTTGTGGTCACCTTATTTTGGCAGGGGCTGTCAAACTTGATTCTGTAGGTAAGGCAGTATTTTCAGATGTGACAGAAGAAAAAACAACCCTACTTTTAAGTCAGCCTGTCTTCACACTGGAAAACTTGGGGCTCAGACTGATTTAGCAAATTTTGGTTTATCCTGCGGAGCTGTGTTAGAAACATTTGGAAAGAGAAACTGAGAATCCCCAAAATATAAGGATTTTTTTCCCCTATTTCTCAAGAGAAATAGCTAAATCTTTTGTTTCCTGTGGGAAGAAATGGTTTGCTTGTCCACTGACCTTATCCTAGAGATTCTCATGTTCAGACAGAAGCCTTGAAAGGCAATTTTCCCTGCCTCCTACCTCCTTGCAGCAAATGCAGACACTGACATAAGGGATAAACTGACATGATTAAAAGCATCTGAAGGGTAAAAAACAGTGGCCAGTTCCTTTATTACTTATCCTTCTGTTATTTCCGTTTTGCAGAAGGAAGTAGTAGTGTGGGTTTTCCTTGTATAACAACCTTTTTGGTATTACATCTCAGGGATCATATTCAGACCTGGAAAGGAACCCATTCTTCCTTGTAAGCACTTCTTTGACCACTGTTCAATGGGAACTATCCTCTCTATGAATCTCAGTCTAGGGCATTCTGCTCTTTCCTGAAAAGGTGCTCAAAAGTCATATGGACCAAATTGAGAATGATGCATTGACTCATATGTAATTTGTCACCTTTTCGATAAAGGGCTTTCTACTCCTGCATACTTTAGTGGGATCATAATACTGTAGTAAGGAAACAGTACTCCACCTGTGTATGACAGCTGGTTGTCTTAAACACTACTTTTTACAGGCTAGTGTGGAACTAGCAAGAAAAACATTAATAAAATTAATAACCAAGATAGCCAAGAGAGTCAGATCCTCTCCAGAAATTCATTTGCACTCGCCGTAACAAAAACACTCAAGAATTGCTGTCTTTGCACAGGAAAAAGTTGGGAGTAGAAGCTTCCAAGGCACAATTGAATATGCTCTCCTCCACATCAGTGAAGCTTTCAATATGATGAAGACAAAAAAATAAAAATCAGTGCATGTGCAGTTCAGAAATTGTGAATGGGACTCCCTTTCTGCTAACGAGAGATGCATGCAGAGCCACAATAGCTAGAGAATATGGGTGGGCACATGGCCCACCTTCAGAATGCATATACATTTGTAGGCAAAATGGCAGTAACAGAACAGCCAGCCAGTCCATAAATGAATAGGACTAGGAAGGCATGCAATTTTTAGACACTTAGGATAGATGGAAGCTGTTCCTGTACTGGAGAAATGTAGACATAAAATTGTCTTAAGATGAATGTACTGATATCAAGTGGTTAATCTTAACTGGTTACTGAAGTATTGCTACAATATGAGACCAATTTTTCTGGTGAGTATGGCGAGTCTTGGAATTTCTAGCTCAATTTTAGTCAATAGCAAAACCAAATTCTGTATCAGGGGGGTGATGTCCTCATGGAGTGTAGGAAGTTATGAGCTATATCTGTATTGAATTTCACTGGAATAGTATAATGTAAAAGTTTATGTACACTTTATTACCTTTTGTTTTTTCCCAAAGGAGGTGAATTTTGGCATATTTGATTGTTCTAATGGAAATATCCTTCAGGGTCTGGAATTGTTCTTGTCCCAGATCATGATACCAGTGCTTAAATCCCAACAGGTAATAAAGTAGATAGTTTTTTTGTTGTTGTTGTTTTCTCAGGAACTTGTGTAATTAAGGCAAGGGACTGCTGCACGTTGTGCATCTGATGAACATAAAACTGGGCTTAAAAATATGCAAGTCTAATATAGGCCTTTATGAGTGTCATGCAATTTGTATTTAAGTGTTTGAAATTCATACAGTTATTGCTTGTTTTCAAGCAATAGCAGCAGTCGCAGTGCTCATGACAAAGAAGAAAACGGCATAACAGCCATTCCATTCTAAGGCAAAACTGTGATCATTTAATTATAACTATATTAAGCTTGGATTGAAAGAAGTGCCAAGTCCTTCAGGTAGAGCAAAAGATTTGTCCATGGTTTTATTCTGGAGTGTAGACAGGAGGCAGTGTTGGAGCCAGAGTGTCCAGCATCTTTGAGTTGTCCTTGTTTTGTGGAGTTTGCAAAGCATCACAGTGTGTTCTAGAAGTACGCATTTAGAAGCAAAAAATGTAATTAAGCTCAGTGTATTTTGAGAATGGTAGTGCCAAATCCTATTAATCTATGCTACCTTTTTCTCAAAAGCTGGAGTAGTAAGGGAGATCAGAATTTATTTTCTCTGTTTGGACGTTGCCAAATAAGAGTGGGGAAAAAAATAAAGAAAATTGAGTGTGAGAACAGGGAGATGTTTTTTATTTTTTGAGAGTCTCATGCTAGTTTGTGTCTTCTTGTCTGGTTTAACTCATCAGGTGGCTCAGCGCCACAGTTGTTCGCTCACTCCTCTCCTTCCCAGTGGGATGGGGGAGAGAATTGAAAAGAAAACAAAATAGAACTCATGGGTTGAGATAAAACTATTTTACTGAGATAGAGAAAAAGAAAAGGATAATAATTATGACAAATATTTATATGTATATATAAATGTAGATATCAAGTGATGCGCAAGGAATTGCTCACTAACCCCCAACCAGTGCCCAGCTAGCCCCCTGAGCAGTGGAAGAGAGTGAAATGAACTCCCACCCCGTTGAAAACTCCTTCCAAATGGTGTCATGTGTTATGGACTCTCCCTTTGGCCAGTTTAAGCCAGCTGTCCTAATTCTGCTCCCTCCCAGCTCCTTGGGCCCTTCGCTGTGAGTGGCCTTGTCTCTACACAACACTGCTTAACAGCAACTATAAACATCAGTGTGTTATCGGCATTGTTTTTCTCTTAAAACCAAAACACGACATCATACCAGACACTCTGAAGATTCCATCCTACCTGAAACTAAGATGTTATCTAACAGAATAGTTACATCAGTACACACTTCGAAGTGTTTATGCCGAAGTATTGGTGAGTGTATTAAAGAGGTTTACTGATAAACCTTTATATAGTGCCATAAATAAAAAATATCTTTCTAATAAATAAGTAATTTAAAAAACGTAAGAATGTATGATCCTTATTTTACTTTTTTTTTTTCCTTTCATTAATTGTTAAACAACTAGCACTGGGGAGCTGTGAAAGAAGGTCTGAAGAACAGCCAGATACAAGATTTTCTATATTCAGTCGATAGATTTGTGAGTACCTTGTCATCATCAAGACAGAATCTGGAAGATAGAATTCAGCTTGCAAAAGTGGATATTGACACTTATGTCAGCAATTTACGGAATCCATCTGACTACATAACTGCAGGTAAGTAATTCCTACAGCAAAGCAAACCTAACAGTGATGCTGTTCATAAAAAAAAAAAAGTCATTTGTAAACATATATTTTGAAGAATTAATTCATCTTCCGTGACCTATAAACAGTGTTCTGTTGACTCTTGCAAGATTTACAACTGTCTCATCATAAAATCATCAATCCTGTCCTTTAGTTCATGTATCTTAATTAGGAAGTTCCTTGCCAGATCACATACACACTGGCCTCTTTTCCTCCTGGTTTGCTGGCTAAGTAATTGCCAAGTGAAGCCACATACTGTTGTGTATATTCTTTGCTTTCTTTGACACTGGGGAAATATTATCCAATATTAAATCCAAAGACTATGAGTCAAAAAAGACATACACACATGTGTGTGTGTAAATATGTAAGAAAATAGGTGATTATATCTCTTCGAACAATAGCCTTCCACCATTTCGTATCACTGCAAGGAATTTCAGAGTGAAGTCATACCTAACCACTCAATACTTCTGCCATTACGCTCTGCCCTGTATTAGCCTATGGTAGACCAGCTTCCAGAAAAGAACTGATGGCTCTTAAGAAGAGGTAGATGTAAGACATATACATGTGCATCTTGTTATAATTTTAATCTTTTCCTGCTACTGGTCAGTGATTTGAATATACTCAGTTTACGTGGAGTCTCAGTATAAATTTGCCAAAATTTCATCTCTGTAGTTACAGAAGTGGTTAAAGATTTTTTGGTATTCATGAAACTATTCTCTTTGATTTTGAAGGCAGTAACACAGAGATCACTGAGAAACTTGAACAAGTGTTAATGATTTGGATCAAACGGATCAAACAGGTGTTAGTGGAGAGTGAACAAATGAGAAGAGAAGCTGATGACATTGGTCCATCTGCAGAGCTGGAACATTGGAAGTCAAGAATGTCATCATTTAACAGGTTAAGAAAGAAGCTTTCTGTTTTATTTTTTGCTTTATTTTAAGCAAACATAAACTCTGGTTCCAACATAGATTTAAATGTGTTTCTTTCTTCAAAGCCTTGTAGATGAGATCAAGAGTTCAAGAGTAAAGAAAACTATAAGTATTCTTCAGGTTGCAAGATCAAAGACACTAAAGCAGTGGAAAGAGTTGGTAATTACTATGTTTTAATAACATTTTTTTTTTAAATTAATGCAGTACTGCATTTGTTATTCACACAGAAGCAAGCACACAGTGCTAAGAATAGTTCTGGTTTTTATGCTCTTTTTATCCTGTGGTTTATTCTCGCTTTGTTGAAATATGTAACACCAATGATCCTGAAGTTAAAGAGATAACCTGAAAGGAAGTCAGTCTTAAAGACAGTGAGTGGAATGGTTGTGCAAAAGTAAAGCAGTGTAGCAATACAACATTTTTTTATCTCTCCAGCTGTACCCTATACAGTCCAACAGTAGTGATGTCTCAAAGTATATCATACTGCTTCTAGAATTATTGACAGCTGGCTGCTTCTTGTAGCATAACTGCTACTTTAGAGGAGTGGTTGTCTATTGTCTAAAATTAGCAGTCAAAATTGTAGACAGACCAGAAAACAAACTGTAAGCAGCATACAGGCAGTTTAACACCTGAAAATGCCAGGATGTAGATCTTCTACCACTTATAAAAGTATTTTCCTTTTTTTGCCAATAGATTAGGAAAATAGTCATGCCTCATTTGCCCTAACAAGTGCTTATTAAAAAAAGATGCTTGAGATGGAAGCACCCTGGTATATTCTAGGGAACTTGTCAGTTCTTAGTTCTGTAGAACTGGTAGTTTAAAAACCAGTAGTACCAAGTTAAAATCATTCTAAACAATTCTAAAAATTGAATTGAATTATCAAAACCATGCTATTGTGCCTCCTTCAAGTTTTGGAATTATAGTCCTGTAGCAGCATGAACTGTAAAAGTACGAGAACCTCTTCTGTAAATTTAAACAGTATTAATTCTTCTTCTTTTTTTTTTTCCCTTTAGGATGGTAGTATAACGATTGCTGCCAATGAAGCTAAAGACAATGTGAGATATTTATATACACTTGATAAATTTTTTGGTCTACTGGCCAAAGCTTCTCCTGTAAGTAGTACTCTAAATAAAAACACTTAACATGAAATTCAGACAAGAAAAGGCTTTTGCTGATGAAAGAAAGACATTTTTTCTTTCAGTATTTAACTCGTATGCTTAATGGCTAGTAGAGGAGTTAACTTGTATGGCACTGCTGAATTAACTTTACAAATTTTGAATAAGCCAGTGATAATAATAGGTTGGTTTTTTTTTGCATAGAAAGTTGTTGTCATTCCAGCAAATAATTGAAAGATGTGGGAAAATAAGGAATAGTTCATGTTTTCTACTGCTTTTATGCTGCAAATAGTCACTCTTCTGCCATACTGGACTTGACTTTTAGATGCAATACTCTTTTATCCTATTTTAGGTCAGTCACTGTCTCTTGTGATAGGTTCTTAGTATATCTGACTTGCTGCTTTTCTGTGGAAACTTTCTGTGGGACAGAGAACTCTGTGGTCCAGTATCCTCAGTAAAATGCAGATTACTGTTGCCTTTCCTTCCCCTTCCAGATTTCTTTTCTGTACAGATCTAGGCAAAATGAGCGAAGACCAGCTTTCTTCTTTTACTTCCTTCAGCAGGCCAACTTTTTTGTATGAGTGTACGCCTTTTTTCTCAGGTAGCATATTTCTTTACGAAGTGGACTACAACACTTTCACATACTGGAGGCCATGATCAAAAAGAGTGCAGCCTCTATTCTTCCTATGGAAAATCCAGCTCTGGAAGAAGGCCTATTAATTTATGCTTAGCCAATTCCCTCTTTTCTGTCAGACAGAGTATGTTAGGTCTCCGTGTGTGAATTAGAGGTTCCAATTCATACTGATGTCTACAAAAACAAGATGTTACAATAAAAAATATGTTTATCTACTGATACATATTCCCAGAGTGATGACATTTTAAGTTATGTTTTTAGGAAACTTGAATTACTGACTTTCCAGTTTTTTCCGGATGTAGGTTACAATGGTGGAACACATACCCAGTTTAATGAATGCAGTCTGTATGATCTACTGTACATCACCATACTACAACACATCAGAGTGCATGACATCTCTTCTTCTTAAAATCACTAATCAAATGATTAACACGTGCAAGACATATCTATGTGAAGGTGTTTCAAAAATCTGGGATCTGGACAGGTGACAATTTTAATAATTTCATCTTCTTTTGTTAAAACTAGAAGTAAAATCACAGATGAGGCAACAAAATTATTGAAAGGTAAATCTAATAGCCGCTGGTTTTCCTATCAGGCTCTCATTCCCATGTTAATTTTAAGCTTGTGACTACTCGTTTTATGTAGAATTAAGAATTCTGCCAAATCAAACTTTGTATGTGTTGTGAAAAAAATTGTTGCTGAAATGCATGTAAAATGTATCAGCAAATGCATGTAATGTATATCAGTATACAATACTCAATATATTGTCCCAGTGGCTTTTTTGGACCGAAACATAATTAAGCTGTTAGACCGGGGAGCTGAGATTCTTCAGAAATAAACTCCAAGGACAGACTGGCAAAGTTCCATCTGAGATTTATATTTTGCCTTCAGTGAACAGTAAAGTCAGTTTGAGAAAGGGTATAATATATACCAGGATCATAATTACAATTCAGCTATACTCTGGAGTGAGGTAGGTGGGTGACAGAATGTCATCCAGACTTGTATTTACTATATATCTATGGATAGTGCTATATGGGCAAGTACATGAGGAGTATTAATGTTGCCAAAGAGGCATTTTAAATTTAAAAAGATAGATGTCCAATAAGTTTGCTATTTAGACATATTCTGAGACTAATTTTGTTCTTTCTGTTGTGTTTGGTAGAACTATTACTATAGCAAGATTCTCTGTATAAGAGATATATGTTAAGCATATATTAAACCACAGAGAAGGGTAAAAACATGACATCTCCAGTTATCAACTAGATAAGTAATGATTAGAACTATCACTTGAAAACTGAATCAAGATTATGGTTACTGAGGTGAGAAGAAAAAGATATTACAAACTTCATCAATGCATAGATAGTCAAGATGTGTGTACTTATGTAGTCAAGTCAAAGATGTCACTAAGGCTACAGGCTGGAAGACAAAAAAATAAATCTGACAGAAAACATTTGGATTCCATTTGTATTTTATTGCGAGTGAAGGGCAGTTCTCAGAAATTCCCTACAATCAATTAAGTATGTATAATTTTGTATTCTTGTTTTGCCACCTGACTGAAATATTCTGTTTTAATTTATGCTCCTGCACAGCTCCTTCATGATGATTTTATCTTCTGTGCTTTTTTTTTGCCCAGGGAAGAATTGCTGAAGAGGATACAGCAATGCATTTTCCTCAAAGAACAGTACCAAACATCCTTTCAGAGAATCAGGGAGAAGCTAAAGGAAAATCCAGGTGACAGGCAATTTGATTTCAGGTAAACTTTTTACTCTAATATTGAATCACATTCATTTTTAAGCTTTATAATGAGGTGTCATAACATCTCCTGGCTTCCTGAGACATTAAATGCTCAATTAAAATGTGATATTTAATATAATCCAAACAAAACTTGCAGTTTTTTTTTTCTTCAAAAATTAAGCAGTGACATATTTTTGCCAATTACTTGTGGATTTAACAGATGTTCAAGGGAATTCATGGAATTTATGTATGTGTTGGATTAATGCTTATGTTTGTCTGCGGTCTAAGATCTTAAAAAATTGAACCATGAATTCAAATGAAAAGACTCCAGTTGTATTTAGTCAGCACTGGTCTGGGAGAGTTTTACCTGTATTGGTACTTCAGGCATGGAGTGCGTCTTAGTGTATTGTATATTCACATTCTGATCACTTTTCACGTATATTTCTTTCAAGAATAACTCATTTGAAATATGGAAAAGATTTTAGTTGACAGATATAAGAATTAAGCATTTTTTTGTATTGTATCCATTATTTTAATATGGTTTTTAATTTATTTGTAATTATTGCAGCATTGATGCTTTAATGGTGAACTCAATAGTAGTTCTGGAAGAATATATCTGGGTTGAATAGAAAAAAAATGATACAAATAGATATGTATAATAATCCTATTGCTTTTTATAATCAGTGAAAACTATATTTTTGGAAAATTTGACACATTCTGTAAACGTTTGGAGAAGATTTCAGACATGAGCAATATTATGGAAAGCCTATTAGAGCTCCAGCGCATAAAAATAGAAGGAATTGAAGAGATCAGTACTCACTATCAGACCATTGCTACAAATACCAAATCAAAAAAGTATGACGTTCTGGATCACAGAAAAAAAGAGGTATATGCACTCAACATTTGTCTGACAGTCGCTCCCTTAATCCTGTGCTATTCATTGAAGTTATGCAGGGAAGATTAAATTTTATAACTATAAATATAGCATTTTGTTGCAGTAATAATATTTTTCCATAGTTCAATACAATTTGAAATTGCTTGATGTATTTCGCTTTTTATTTCATATACTTTTGTTAATTCTTGATAAACTAGATTTTGTGTGATAAGTAATGGTACAAAGTACATTTCCTAAACTTCTTTGTTTTTGAGATGCATACATTTGGAACTGCAGACTGAAAACTAATTTAGACAAGTCAATGCATTAAATTCAGTTTAGCAAGTGCAAGAGTTACTCAGAGTTACTTAATGGAATAATAAAGGCAGTATCAATACCATCATACCATATCATGGCCATTTCAGAGGGAGAAATGAATGACATCACCTCCAGTACTGAGTCACATGGATGAAAACTAAAGTGATTTTTGAAGAGCTTCAGACTCAAATTCAAATTTAAATACATAATATATATCTTAGAATTGAGCTACTTTTTGGAAACTTAGCTTGCTTGCTTTATTGGATTGACAGCATCTCAATGGAAGTGCTAGAAATGTTGACTTGCTCTCCTGCCTTCCTGAACTATTGATTACAAGCGTGCTTAAATCATTTAAGTCCTTTCTTACAATAACAACTCTCCATAGTCTGTAAAGTGCTCTAGACTGCTCATCCAGTTTGCTAATCTTGATGAGTTTCATACCTGTACAGTGAGCTGAGTGCTCTCCTGTGGTAGTGCTGGGAGTAGCTGATGAAGTGTACCATGTTCTCTCTGATGAGGCTATTAGTTTTCCTCTGCCTGTCCTTGTTCCTCCGCAGTCCTTTGTGTTCATGAAGATGGGGCTCTAGTCATATAGCCTAATAATTCTTATTTTTTTGTTTGCTTTGCTTAGACTCTTAATGCCTTCATTATTGGTCTTGTCCCTGTTCTCTTTAACATATATACTAGGCAGATAAAGCAAATTCCTCAGAAACCTCAAGGAAAACATTTTGCATAAGGTAGAAGCAATAGTACAGATTATTATTTTTTTCCTTTTACAATTTCTAGTTTGATAAAGATTACCTTGAATTTAAGAACCAAATTGCAACATTGTATGAGTCCATACAAGAATTTGTGGATTCCTGTTTCGAGAAGACTGTAACTGTAAGTAATTTTACGAATGCAAACTCCTGGTGTTCAGAAAGGCTGAGTATCCACAATTCCTGTTGTACTCCATCATTACTGGTATTGTTTTGTGCTATGCTGGTGGCTGCCTGAGGTAAGGTAGGAGGACATCAAGCCTACTACAAGCTACTGTCAGAATACATGTAAAGGTGCTCAAAGTTAACATTCGTTGATAATTAGTGCTATTTGCATGTTCTGTCTTTCCCTACCTTTATAGCCCTATTTTTTTTCTGGCTTATTTTCTTTCCTCAGCCTAGTATTCCCCATCCCTCTTCCACCCTGCTTATGATATTAACACACTAGGATAGTCCTTCTTTCTCTCACTGTGTTTTGGGCTGTCATATTTATATGGCTCTATCTTCTTCTGTCTTTGGACTGGCTTGCTGTTTCTTTCTTACTCTGCTCTCTTTCAGCAGAGTTCCCTGTCCTGTGTTCTGTAGACTCACTTGCAGAAGTCCATAAGTAATGTTCATTTCTGTGGTGGTTCCCCTATCTTTCCTCTCAAAAATTAGGTATCTACTTCTTTCATTTTTTTTTTTAATTTAAAAAAAAAGCAAAACCAAATTAAAGCTTTTGTGGGGGCATACAACTTAATTTTTTTGAGCCCAGCGAAAGGAAACAACTCATGTTTGACAGAAGTTCCAAGCTTTGTGGTGGGATTGTTGCAGATAATTAAACAGTACATGCAGTCTTGAGGGTAGAGTTCAACAGATTTTCTACTGCAGCCCAGACTCCTACTGCTGGAAAAATAAAAGAGGTAAAGCCAAGCTACTGATCCTTTTTTGTTGCATGTCAGTATGGAAATGAAAGAGAAGTTGAAAGTGCAGAGGGAAGACTTCAGTTCACTGCCTCATCAGATGTAAGACTTCAGTCTGGAAGGTCTTCTACAGTTTGTCCATATTTATATATACAAACACATAACACTAGTCAGAACAGGTGAGTTTGAGGCAGAATTCCATCTCTTAAATTCTTAGGTTTTCATTTACCGGAGAATAGTGCAGATTCATCAGCTAGTTAGCTTTTTTCTTTTATGTGAAAAAAGAAAAGCAATGATGTGATTCCTAATAGAAACATAAAAGAAAAAGAAAAATAATGGGATGATAGCTGGAACTACCTATCACAAAAAAACTGAATTCAAATTCAGTTATTCAAATTATAGGATGAACTAAAGGCAAAATGGAGAATGATAATTTTAAACAAATGCAATTAAATTTAATTATTGTGAAAGTAAAAGATGCTATACTCAGGTTTTAAATTTTATTGTATAAGAGCATATTTAAGATGCTTTCTTTTGCACTTCCAAGTTATTCCTGTTAGACTAGCAGGAGTAATGAAATAGTTTTTGCCAGCTGTTACCTTAATGTCAGTACTGTTCATTGGTTGAGGCCCTGACAGTGAAATGAGATGTAAATGAAGCAGAAGGTAAACTATAGGTGTTCTACTACAACTGTTTACAGAAAAAAAGAGTAAGGATTAGAGGGTCAGAACAAAATAAATGTCCCAGCATTCTGTGGTGGTGGAAATTTCTTCGTTAAGGCTATGGTAAATATATTCCGGATGGTACAAAATACTGAAGTTCATTGACTTGTCTGGAAGCATTTTCTGTGCTTCTTAGAATTACTTACACATTTATATAACTTATGGTATAAATATAAATAACCAGACTTTATGAACAATGACCATCTGAATTGTGGACATTTTCTGCAGTAAATGTTCCATCCTCCTTTTTAGACTGAGCAGATGCTGAGACTTCTGATGAAGCTTGAACGAATAGGAGAAAATCAAATTGATCTTAATGAGAAGTATGTAATTGTCCTTCAGCAATACAGCCAAGACTTAGACTTTGTGCAAAAACTCTACCAGGAGCAAAAAGAAAATCCACCTATACCACGTAATATACCACCAGTAAGAATGAAATAAATAAGAGAGAAAAAGGCTTTTTTGTCTTGGCTTTTTACGTTAATAAAAATATAACTTGATATCTTTTGTATTTTAGGTAACAGGGAAGATAATGTGGGCTCAGCAGTTGTACAGAAAGATTGACCATCCAATGAGATTCTTTAAAAAGAAAACTACACTTCTGAAGGTTAGAAATGAGCAGAGGAAGGTTTATGCTAAATTCTAATCCAAATTATTAACAGACAGAAATTATTTTTATTTTCCTAAGTTCACTTTTCTAACAATTCTGTTCAGGCTTATCTAACAGGATAGTATTATTATTTGCTCCAGGATCTGAATTTCTTTTTGCAACATTATTATCCTATGGCTCGGGACAGTTACTTCCCTTGAGATGTTAAGCTGATGACTTTGGCAAATTCTTTTGTACCTTCTGGGACTTGTGCTATTCCTAATCACAGCATTGTTGGCTACGGACCTATGCTTAGAGCCTTCCATTTGCAATGCTTTATAATGTAGAAGACTGAGATATTAAACTACAAATACTTCACATAACCACAGAATATCCTGAGTTGAATGAGGCCCACAAGGATCATTGAGTCCAACTTCTGGCTCCCCGCAGGACCACCCTGTGGTGGTCAACTGTATGTCTCAGAGCACTGTCTAAATGCTGCTTGAACTCCAAGGCCTTCAAAGTCATCTAGTCCTGTTGTAGATGCAGGGACACCCAATCAGATTGCTTAGAGCCTAGTCCAGCCTGAACTTGAGTGTCTCCATGGATGAGATTTCCACCACCTCACTGGGCAACCTATTCCAGTACCTCACCACTCTTATTGTAGAAAAATTCTTCCTTATATCCAGAGTAAATCTCCCCTCTTTTAGTTTGAAACCATTTCCCCTTGTCCTATCACAGCAGACCTTGCTTAAGAGTCTGTCCCCTTCCTTCTTACAGCCCCATTTAGATACTGAAAGGCAGCTTTCAGGTCTCCCCAGAGCCTTCTCCAGGCTGAACATCCCCAGCTCTCTCAGCCCTTCCTCGAAGGGAGGTGTTCCATCCCTTGGATCATGTTTGTGGCCCTCCTCTGAATGTGCTCCAGCAGGTCTATGTTTCTCCTGTACTGAGGACTCCACATCTGGATGCAATACTCTAGATGAGGCTGTTCTTTATTTCTTTGTTTTACCTTCTCTCTTAAATAGCGTAACTTGAAACTTTTTATTTGTTTTGTTTTCCTGATGGTAGTAAGGAAGACCTTAGTGGAGGACATTTCTATTACATTAGGCTCATCAAATTGATTAAATGCTGTTTGCTTTTCTAATTTCTTAATTATTTATTTATTTTATTTTATTTGCAGACACTGGAAATGAAAAACGTTGCTAAGAGCTACAATAAAATGGCTGCAGTTCTTTTGGAATTTGAACTTATTTATTATAGAGCCTGGTGCAGGTTTGCTGACCAGGCTAAAAATGCTCTATATGCTTCCTTACTAGTCAAGCACCCAGAAACCAAGGTAAATAGGATTTATTTTGTATTACTGTTGCATTACTTAGTATTACCTACGATATTTCACTCATATTGTGCAAAGACAAGCACAGCATTAAAGTAATCCTAGTAAGGTTAGAAAATGAACTACTTTAATTGATGAAACTGTATTTTTTTCCTTTTTATATTATAGTGCAGGCTTGGTCATATCTCTTCTTTGTAAGCCCCTTGCTTCACTCAGGATGTGTAAGAGGAAATGCCCAGCAAATGCATACCTGATGTAGATTTATCTACATCTTTATATGTACTGTTTCATGTTTTTTTTCTTTGTTAACCAAAATATTAGTCAAGAAAAGAGTTTTTAATTAGCTTGTAGGCTTTTCTATAATGTTTAACATCACAGTGTTGACTATATTGCAGTCACTAATTTGCTTTCAATGTTGCTTGCTGAGACAGAAAATCTTACCATTCTTTAAAGCTGAGTTTCTCTGCTGTACTGCAGAGAAATTACAGTTAAAATTGACATTTTTTGAATTACTGATTCCGTAATGGAAAGCTAGAACCTGATTTTCAACTTCATTCATCACTTTATTAGCATTTTATGCCCTAAGAAACATACAGAGACTAAACTTCACAACATTTCTCCCCAGTCTACAGATGGAGAAACTGAGATGAGAAAGCAATTAGCTTCCACAGAGAGAGGTGCAGAAATAGACTCAGAATTGGGAAGTCACAGCAGCCAAGTGGTTAGGGCCCAGTGAGGAAATCACAGGAAACTGACATCAGTGGAAGCTGTTGGTTGATTAATATTCTGGAAAATCTGGAAAAATACTTGTACAGGAGCCTGGAGATCTTTGTAGAAATTGCAACATGGGGATCAGTTTTAAAAATTCTGGCTAGTTCTCTGTGTCTTGTCATGTCTTCCAGATGTAACACACTGCATGTAATCACTAAGCTACTAAAATACTGCTTTATTTTCTCTCCCTGCCCCCTTTCTCCTCCCCCTCCCCCCAAAATACCACTGTGTGAAGGAACTGCTAGTAAACTTGGATCCAGTGGTCCTGGAAGTACTTTATGAAACAAAGTACCTGAAAAAAATGCATTTTAAAGTTCCAGATGTTGTCCTTGGCTTGTGTGCAGACGAAGAACAGATTAAAAGACATCACACTGAGTGAGTAAACACTTTCTGGATGTGATTCTCATCTGCAGACAGGAATCCCTAGCTTTGTTGTTTGTACTTTTGATTTGTTGTAACTTTTCACTGTGATGGAGTTTAACTGAAATTTAATTGTTTTCCTCTGGAATTCCTTAGTAATACTGTTAATGTGCAATTCTCTCTCCACATAATTCTCATTACTAGAAAATGCCTACATGCTTTTGTTTTGTTACTACAACAGCTACTCTGTAAGTGGAATTTCTAGGTACTGCTAAGGCATCTCCACACTATAACATATGGGTTGCATTCCAAAGTATCATGCTTATATCAAAAGCATTTTTCTGTTACAGAAATAAGTTGGAATTTATCACTTGATTGAGACACAATTCAAATGTTTGTATAGGTAACAGATCACCTGAGTTATTAAATGTAAATATTTAAGTGTTTTTCTCTCATGTTGAATATGTGAAATAACCTATGTTGATGTCAAATAGTTTCTTTCTGTCATTGTAGCAACCAAATTCTGGGCTGTATGTCTTCTTTTCAGTTCTTCAGGATCCTGATTATTAGTTCTTTAAGTCTTTAAGCAAGGATGATAGGTCTCAAAAGAGTCATTTTTGTAAGGAGTGTACTTTTAAGAAGTTTTCATGCAGAAGTGGACAGAAAGGGACGAAGTTAAAAGAGTTTCATAACTGAATTGGAATCCTGTCTGCTCCCCTTTCTATTGTTAAAGTTTTCAGTCTTTCATTCTTGCAATACCACATTTTTCTGATGTGCAAATCAAACTCTGTGTGCCTCAGTCTTCTAAAAAGCAACAGTCCTAAAATTTGCCATCCAAGAGAAACTGAAATGTACAGAAAGCGTTTGCAATAAAAGAAAATCCAAACTTATTTTCTATTGTAAAAGAGGTTTCAGACCAATTCCCTAGGCAAGGAAGGAATATTCAGACTCTAATTTTTCCTTAAGTAACATTGGAAAAATACTTCTCTGCGTACTGTGAATAGGCTCTCTCAGTATATTGTTTGTAACAATATTTAGCATTATGATTTTAATCTGGCATAGAGCACGGTTATCATTTTTCTGCAGCAGTTCTTGTAAGGAACCTATTATGTATCTTTAACTTCTAAGCTGCATTGACTTCTAATTCTTGTTCATGGAGCTCTGTTATGGAGCTTCATTTTCATAGAAATATTGATTCAGAATTTGCCCCTTCCCCCCCCCTTTTTTTTTTGTGAGATAGGAAGAAGGGAAGAAAGATATAGTGTTTTCAATTTCCTTATTTTTGACTGTAATTCATTTTCCTTGGAAGAAAGTTGCCCTAAATACATAGCTTCCTGGAAATAATTATTTCTTCAGTCTGGTTCTAGTGTTTGAGAGGAGAAAGAGACCTAATTAGAATTGGGAGGAACTTTAATTTTTAACGTGGGAGCAGGACTTGCAACTTTTATTAACAGAAAATGTGACCAAATTTCTGCGTGTTTCAAATATCTGAAATAAGCACATTCTAAACACGACCATGTGTTACAGACTCCAGAATCTATTGATCAGTTACAAAGAGCGTCTGAATGGAATTCCCGTTGTGCTGAAACCACTAATGAAGCCATTCATAGGACAAGTTGAGGATGCCCTTGCTCCAGGCATGACGCAGCTGTCCTGGACTTCTTCAAACATCAATAAATGTATGTAGGAAGAGAAGTAGTGGTAAGCTGTTGATGATGTTGTTTGGTGGTGTGGTGGTGGTGGTCTGTAAGCCTCAACTCTCCAGCTGTCTTGCAAACTTGAGCTAGTAACATTACTTCATATTATTAGGGCTTGTGTTGCAGTTGGTTTCTCAGTTATATACCTTTTCATTTGCTGAGTTTAAACTGTCACATCACATTTCTTAAATTACTGTGCATTTTTACTTTTTACCCAATCAGTATCTCTCTGATCTATTTCCAAGTACGTGTCCACATAAGGAAAAAATCTAGATCTCTTTTCATGCCTGCGTTCTGTTTTTATTTCTCTGTGAAAAAATGGTTTGTGGACTGACCTCTTCACTTTCAGTAAGTAATTGTAGCCTGACTGATACAAGAGTGGGAGACAGGAGAACAAACATTTAATGCTGTAATAATGTCTCTCATCTTTTCTATAGAAAAGTTTTTTTAACTGATGCCAAACATCCTGAAATAGACATGACTAAATTCAAAGCTGAAAATAGTAAGGGAGAGATTTCTGCTCAAATTCTATTTTTTTCTAAGAAAACTTTTAAAATTCTCAGTTACGCATTGAGTTTTTCCAACACAGCCAGTAAGATAGAATGTTATCCTCATCAAGGACAGCATAAAATTAACTCCTATAATAGTGTCATTGAAATGGACGTACATAAAGCTCTTAGCAAGACTTCTGTATTTTGGTTCTGTGAGAAAACAATAGCTCCTGCTTGTAAATCAGTTCTCACCTGAGGCAAACTGTTGTTAGGCTTCCACTTTTTTCTTCAAAATGAAAAGCAGGAAGATAAGCAAGAACAGATGCAGGCATGGGTTTGTGCAGCTGTGTATTTGTGGCTGTGCCATGTGGCACTAGTGCAGAGCGCATTGGCAATGGCTTAAGGTAGGGCTGGCCACCTTTTAGCCATTTACTTGATCTTTGCCTGCCCAGAAAACAAAAAGATGACAAAGTTTCCCTCCGTTTGAAAGCATGGGGGCCTGTGGCTACCTTCTAGGCTAAAACTTAGAAAATGAGAAATAAATGGATTTAGAAATACCTAATTTTTATATATTAAAAAAAAAAAAAGTGTCTAGGGAATTGTTTGGATTATTTGTTCATTCTAGTCAATAAAAAAGACAAGATTCAATCATTAACTTCCTAATAGCAATAAGTGGTATCTTTTACTTAAAGCATTCAACAGTTAGGCACTACTGTCACACTGCTGCATTTCAGATATCATATTGATTTAATTCTACATACAGTAAGAGAAAGTATTGATAATTCAAATGATACAGTCTCTTAATAACTGAAGTGTGCCAGATGAGTTATTTCTTTCCTTTTACACTAAGTATAAAAGACAACAAAGTAATTTATCCACTCTATTCAGAAACAATTATTTTTTACCCAGTTTAGTGAACACATCTGCTAAGGGACTCATTTTATCTCTTTCCAAATTAAATTAGGTCATGCATATGAAAGAAAAAAATCTAGTGGTTTAACCTATATTCAGTCTTGGCTTGAGGAATTTTAGCCACTGAATTTACAATGCTGACTTCCACTCTTAAGACCTTTAGGAGAACCAGAACATTTTTTTGTACATTGTGTTCTCTCTTTTTTTCTAATGATTTTTGTTAATCCTTTTCATTCCAGTATTAATACAGAAGAAATATTGTGAAGACTCTTGTGTTATTTATTGTAAAATAGTTTCATTTAAAGACTCTAAAGTAGAGCAAGTCCATCATGTTCTGGTTTCAGGCCTTAATTCCATATTCCATTCTTGTTAAATCCTCATTTCATTGTCATAATTTGGGTGAGGTTGGGGAGATTTAAGAGATCCATGTTTCACATTATTTGTTTACATTTTGGTTTTTTTGCTTAGTTATTGAGAATGTCTATAGTACCATGAGGGAATTGGACTTTATAATCAAAGAAGCTGCTGATACCCTGGAGTGCAGAATTGAAAGAGTTCTGGAGGATATGTCAAACACTGCTCTGATAATTTTACCAGAAGATGAACCTATAGATGTATCTACATTCTTGGAACAGACAGAAAATCTTGCTGTCTCTACTGCTCGCAAACTTTCTCAGTAGGTGTATTATTGCACAGACTTGAAGGCCCAATTTGGGAGACAATATTTATGTATTACTTTTTATGCACAGAGAGTATACTTTTAAAAAATTTATTCTTACTGTTACTAACTGCTAGTCTAAAGCAAAATGATAGTCTCAGATTGCAGAGCGGAAACTCTCAAGTAACTTTAATATAGCATATTAAAATTGCATTTATAGCATTTATCATTTTGTGTTTTTCTTCTTGTGGCATTCTACTGAAGAGCAAGGAAAATGGAACTGGATAAAACCTGAAGAGTCATCTCAGTGCTAATTGCTTGATTCATAATGTTAGCTCACTAGTGTAGGAGTTCTCATTTACCCAAAGCTGCAAATCTTTTAGTTTATGCTTATTTTCGAGGATATAGAAGAGTAATTGTTCAGTTCTCCAAAAAAAGATGTCTATGCACATTTTGCAAAATATGATAATCACTTTGTATTTATTTCTTTACTATTTCTGATTTCAGAGCCAGAAAATATATCAAAAAGATAACTAAAGTTATCTTACTGAATCATCTGGATAAGCCTGCTTTTTCTTTTTTAACTACATCTGGAAAAATTACTTATTTTTCTTTCATTATTATGAAGATCAGTTGAACAAGATATAACAGAGTCGGATGAATGGGTTTCCTGATGGTCTGCATATCTTAATGTCTTACATTCTGTGTGTGACTAAGCAGTAGGAACAAAGGGAAAAGTAGAAGGGTATCTCCCTGTGCGTATGGCTCTTCAGAGTGCAGTAGAGCTGAGGATGTGCATCTATAGACAAGTAAAGGTTATTCCTTATATTTGATTTGATGAGGATGACTGTAAGGTTTTTTTTGTAGACAGAGTCAGCAAGTGGAATCCTTTGTGTATGATCTGGTAGACACTCTTAAGCACAGGCTGAAAGCAGATGCTGGAAGGACTCTGGAGGTAAGGCCTCTACAGTATAAAAAGTAACCTGCTATAACCTAGTCAGGTATTTGATATTTAACTTATGTAGTGGATAATATGCTTATTTGTCTAAGAGTTTCCCTTTAACTCTTCAGGATTCGTATTCGTGTACACGTCTTGACACAAAACAGAAAACACGCTGCCAAGAATGCATGTCTTGTTGTTGCTATTATCTCATGGGACAGCTTTGTCAGAAGAATACTGATTCTTTAGTCAGATGTGAGTCTTTTGTTTTCAGATTTGTTTAGTTTTTAAATATCCCTAGAAGATTTTCCCCAAGCTTATTGTGGTAAAAAATATAACTTCACTTAAATGTTGTATTTATTTAGGCACGAAGATTTCCTTAGAGTCCTTGAGACATCGATTGCGTATTGTTGACTCCAGGTATCAGATGACCAAGTCTGTAGAGACAAAGAGGGTTCCTTTGTTCAAAAGTGAATTTCAGCTGGCTATTCCTAATGTTGTCTTGAGACCAAATCTTGAAGATATTCAGGTAACTGAATAACTGCACATCTCAGTCATTTTTGTTAAAAAGATTTATTAATGCATTATTTTAAAACAAGATTTGCAAGTTTAATCTGGTATTAGCAATAAGGGAAGAAAAGATTAAAAGTCACTTGAGTTCATATGACATCACTGGATGCTAAGAACACAACCACCAATTAGGTTTGTTACGCAGTAGAATCAACCATTTTCCTGAAAACTTATCAACTCCTGTTCACAACTCATTAGAAATGGGAAAAAAAAAAAAAGAAAGAATGCCCTTGATACATTGACGTGATTTCCTTGTCTCCTTAAGCATTTCAGAGTTGACAAAGACATTATCATTTTGAAATATTCAATAATCAGAATTCTGCAGTAGTGAAATATAAAGAGAAATATTACAAGCCTGGAGCCCTGAATTGTGGAAGAATTTAAACAAATATTTAAACGTTTACTAATTCTGCAAAATTCTCACATTTGTACTTACAATCTGCAGTGATGTCTGAAGTTATTTACAAAGTATTAGTAGTTTATGTGGTTAACTTTGAGGTTTGTCAGCTGGAATCATCATCATCAAAATCAGTAGCTGAATTCTTTCTCAGATTTCATTTGCAGCCTTCATGATGTTGTCAGTAAGAAATCAGTCCACAAAGTGTAATTTTTAAATACCACAGGTAGGAAAGTTATGTAATAATTTATATAGCTGTCTGTATAAATTACAAAATACATCATCACAAATTTAGACAAATTTATTCAGATATTCTCATGTGAATGTGAAATATAGTATTCATATTATTTTATATCATATATTTTATATATATAACTATGTTTATTACTAATCTAAAGTGAAATAGTACTTAAGTTATGATTCCTCAGTGGCTCATGATTAATATTTTTAGATTTCTCTTTCTCTTTTACATTCTTGTTTGAAAAACACATACAAATAGAACGTATGACTGACAAAGCTTTATGGGGTACTCTTTCCCCTAATAAAATCTATTTTGCATGGTTCTACTCTGTGCTTATTAGAACAGTTCTGATAAAGATAGAAGTACAACTTTCCATTTTTGGTATTGTTTGGAGGGTCCTTTTTTTCCTTTATTCCATTTTTTTCCCCCTCTTACTTGTCCTCATCTCTTTATGTGTTTTACTGTTTTCAGAGTGCAGTGAACAAAGCAGTAAATATAATGTTATCAATAGCCAAAGATATCCCACTCTGGAAATTTGCTTACTTACATCATAAGCAGCAGCAGGTGAGTGTTTTCTTTTGATTATTTTAAAATATGAATATTTTGGTTAACATCTCTCAATTTCATGTGATTGTGTTCTATAACAAGACTTTGATTTGTAATCTGGAAGATCTTCCTTATTAGTGTAAGCCTAGTTTTTGATCTCCAGATCAAGAAATTGAACAAAAGAGCAAAGAGTAACAATTCATAAAACTTACGTTTTGAAGTTTTTTTTATTATTAAAATCAAAAGTAGCTTTAATAAAGATATTTTTAAAATATTGTTAAGGTATGATGCTATTGTGGGTGATGTATGAAAACTAGCATTATCCATGTATGCTACTAACACAACTTATTAGTCTTCCCAGCCAAAAACTGTAAGTTAAACTTTCAGGCTACATACAATAGCTACAATGTTAAAGTAAACCCTTTAAAATGAGTGCTAAAACCTTGGGAAGGTCTGAGATACAGTTAGATAATCAAATTTGTTGATGTTCAGAAATGTGCAGTAATGGTAATCAGATGGCCTTAATTCTGTCCTATGGTAATGAAGTACATCTCTATGTAGGTCTGTACTGAAAAGTGTCTTTTAAAAAATATATTCCTCTTTTGTCAATCTGACATTAAAAACAAATACACATCAGCTGATTTGAATGAAAAGAACCATTTGAGTCCTGCAAATGATAAAAAGCAACTGGGAGAGAGTGAGTTGACACAAGTTCTTTCAAGGAGAATTGTGAGCTTATTTCTAAGTACCCAACCCTAGACTAACTTCCACGCTTTTTTTTTTTTTTTTTTTTTTGCCAAGAATAGGGATCATAGAATCATAGAATGGTTTGGGTTGGAAGGGACCTTTAAGATCATCTAGTTCCAACCCCCCTGCTATGGGCTGGAACACCTCCCTCTAAACCAGGTTTGCTCAAAGCCCCATCCAGCCTGGCCTTGAATGCTTCCAGGGAGGGGGCATCCACAACCTCGCTGGGCAACCTGTTCCAGTGTCTCGCCACCCTCACAGTAAAGAATTTATTCCTAATATCTAGTCTAAATCTATCTTCTTCCCGTTTAAAGCCATTTCCCCTTGTCCTGTCACTACATGCCCTTACAAAAAGTCCCTCCCCAGCTTTCCTGTAGGCCCCTTCTGGTACTGGAAGGCTTCTATAATGTCCCAGCTCTCTCAGTCTGATTGTAGTTCTCTACTAAAGAAAGGAAGACCTGAGCAGCTGTATAGGAGGTGGAATCAGCACACCTGTACTTCTGTGTGTCACATATTTGACTGAAGTCATTCAAAGATGATTAACAAAGAACTCCACATGCCAATTAATTTTTTAAAATTATTAGCGCTAGAGCTCTGTAAAAATCAAAGCTAAGAGCAGGGAGTCTCCTTGTGGATTCTTTCTTTGCACTTTTTTAACTACTCATAGAAGTACTTACTGTATGTGCATTACTGGGCATTCAATAATATAAAATAAAACTAATGTATATGCGTTTATTCTTGTTTAATTTATGCCAGGTTGAACAATCTGTTGTCAGAGAGTTAGCTGATGAGAACAAATTCACCAGAATGTTGGCACTGAAGCCTTTAGACAAGCAGATCATCGAGCATAAGGACATAAACAAAGTGGTGATTCAACTCAATACAGTTATTTTGTCTCTCAGAACTAGAGCATCGGATCTTCTGAACAGTTTTTCTGAATTTTCAGGCATCTGGAATAAGGTTAAATATGTATTTAATGAAATATATAGCTATATTGTGAAATCTTCTAAATACTGTTTAGGGTTTCATAAGGAGACTGTGCTCGCTGGGAAGCATTACTGGTGCTTACTGTACGTGAATGTCACTGAGCTGGATGAAGATGAATTTTTCTGTAATTGAACCCATAATTTAGCTCATTTACTGAGACCCAGATGGCACTGAAGCTTTTACCTCTGCAGAGATATAAGCCTACCGCATTAAAAGATAGGACGTCACACTTAGTGCTCTGTTCCCCTTGAACAAGCTTCAGCAAGCTACATACTCTCTCTTCCCTTAGATCCATCCCTCCCTGCTCAATTGTGTTTGCTCCGAATGGGTTGGCCTTGCATAATCCTTTCTCCTATGTTTCTAGCTAGAAACTATAGTTAAACATACTGTTTCAAGAACAGCAAGGAGTCTGAGTAAAGTCACTACCATTTACATAGCTGTTAGAAGTTGTCAACTGCTTTTGCTTGTTGGCAGATAGAAAGGAGACTGAGAAGGAAATATTTCCAGCAAAGTTCTAGCAACTTTATGAAATTTACAAACTTCTCAAAAATTGTAAATTTCATAGTAATAGTTGGATGGATAAGGGATTTCCTGATCAGTGTCTGCTTCTGAATTATGGATAGATTTCAAATGCTTTAATAAAGAGTACTGTAAAAAGAATATGAAACAGAAAAAGCGGATCAAGTGAAACAGTTGGAGCTTAATGCTTATACCTTGAACTCTACTGAAGAGGGATTATTTTTGTTTGCGCAGTACATCAGACAGCTAAGTCCTGGATAGACTATTCCAATACCAATGGTAAGTAATAATTAAAATAAACTTTTATATAGGATCCAGAGGAAAAGGTGAAGGAATTCATAGAGACTAAACCAACAATGGCTGAATTCCAAACTCAAATTGGATACTTTTCTGTAAGTATTAAGTCTTTAATAAAAAGGAACAGTTGGAAAAAACGTAGTGAAATTAAAAGTTGATCACTTATGTTTTTCTTAGCAATTAGAACTGCAGATCAGAGAACTGCCAAATCACTGTGTTCTGGAATCAGTGGATATTGCAACAGAGTCATTGAAAATAGCCCTCATTCAGGAATGCCGTTCAAGACAAAGAACATTTGGATTAGCTTTGAATGAAAAATCTGCCACAGACATGGATGAAATTTATTCATTCATTGAAAATCTTAGCAAGAGATTAAGCAGGCCTATCCATGACCTTGATGATGTACGGGGAGCAATGGAAGCACTAAAGGAAATTCGAGAGAATGAAGTTAAAATTGAAATGACAGTTGGACCTATTGAAGAATCTTATTCTGTGCTTCAGAGATACAATCTGCTCTTTCAAGACAGAAACACAGAAAGAGTTGATGGACTGGCTTATGCCTGGAAGAACCTAAACACACAGGTATCATGGGTGTATTGTTTGTTTCTCAAATTACAGCTATAGCAGTTACTGTCAGACATTTTACATTAAAATACTAGAACAAAACCATTTTCCTTCTAAAAATTCTCAGATTCTGTGTTTTTTTTTTTTTTCTTTTCCTTCTATGCCTGTTTTTTCTCTGTCTGCATTTAGGCACTACAGGTTGAGGATTTGCTACTGAAGGTACAGCCAGGCATGAAAACAGATTTGCTGAGTGGTGTTCAGAAATTCCAGGCTGATACTGCAGAGTTCTGCAAAGACTATAATGAAAAGTAGGTGAACTTTGGTGCAGTACAATTATGCTTAATTAGTGATTGTTCAAAATGGTGCATCTAAAGGGCTAAACACAACACAGCCTCCATACTGATATGAGAACAGATTAGAAAGAGCCAGATTTCAGAATAATACAAGATATTCTTACAGTCACAGATCAATTAGCACAATTTCAGTGCTGGAGTTGATGAAATTCCAGAAATGTTAATAGCTTTGGAAAAACGATTGGATTCTCAGTACAGCTCCAAATTTGAAGTCTTTGGGGTGCTCTAAACTCAACAAAGCACTAAAGCATATATTTAAATATGTAGGTAGTGCCTTGGAAGTTAGTGGAGATTCCAGTTCTGAATGTTTCTAAGTTCACTGATTGCTCTTTACAGGAATGTTTACTTTGACTTTTTAAATTTAACTGTGGAGTATTTGTGCTTCATTGGATGCTTCCATGTTAGCACCTAATGTGACACAAAGAAGGAAAGGACCAAAATTTGGTGATCTGTTGTGATTATGGGACAGTACATGCACTGTGTGTGTTTTTACAAGGAAGTTAATGTCAGCTATTGAGTCTGGGCATGCACTGCTTGAAGCCATGCTAGCAGTGTGTCATGTACCTGCCGTCTTTCCCTTTTTAAGAATATAAATCTGTTTTACAGAAGAAAGAGAAAGAAATGGAAAATAACAAAACTATACATTTGTAGATCTTTTTAGCTGTTTTTCATAAGTGTATTGGTAACCCAGAGTAATTATATTATTAGAAAATATATTGTGTTTTTTTCAGGTAATACTCAATATGTTGTGTGGGATAGGCATTTTCTCTTCTAGTGACTATTGTAAAAATTTCTAGAAAAAAACCCAAAACATTAGAAAATGGTAAATAAATACTGTCCAGTAAGTTAGGCCTGTGTTCTGTTGTGCTTCTTCATGAAGCCTGCATGGCTGATACTTGTATTGAATTGCAAATTTGTATTTTTTTATTTTTGCAGGGGCCCCAGTGAAGAGAATGTTTCTCCTCATGAAGCAAGTGAGAGATTACAGCTCTTTCAAGCCAAATTTGATGAACTGTGGGCAAAGTATCTCTCTCTTTCTGGTGGGGAAGAATTATTTGGTCTTCCTGTTACAGGTACTTTCTCAGAGGATATAGACACTTGGTCCAATTGGCTATTATATGTATATATATGTATAAAATTTTTTGTGGGCCCTGTGTAATGGACTCATTGCCAAATTCATCACAGAAAAAAAAAAACTTAAAAATCTTTGCAGTAAATTATAGTTCTATTCCCTATAAATTGTGTGAAACAGTGTTTTTCAGCCTGGGCATACATAAACAAATGGAAAATGAAATGCACTGTTCCATGCATCCCAGGAAGGGTCTATCTGCTTAGCTCTGTTGCTTTTTCTGCTTAGAGTCAAACAAATTTCCCCTTTGCTTTCCTTCATATCCAGTTATGGGGAATATGTTGATGAAGTACTCAGATTGTCCCTGCACCAGATATATAATAAATTCACTAGGATTGTGCAACTTTTCTCTAATATCCTTATGATTCCTAAGCAGACACACTTCTAGTTTTGGATGCCACAGTGTGAATTTAAGTTACAGCAGAAAGTGTGATAAGTACTTCAATTTGTACGTACTAAATTCAGTATTTTCTTGTCTGAAGACATAAGCATGGTATATTTAACTAGGAATCCCAATAGATATGATAGAAACTAAGCAAAATGTTTCAGTTGAGGGGATCTTTTTATATGCTTTTATGGCCTAAGATGTCAAGTATCTGTTTTGAAAGTAATTTATCTCTCCCAGTCTCCTTCAATCTTTGCCTCTTAAGTAAATAGTGCAAAATGAGATAGGGGATATTTTAGTTCTTGTATAAAACCACAATATGTTCTTTTACCTTTTCATCTACTTTTTCAACATTATGTCCTTCATATAGGTAGGTGCAGCACCTCCCTTGTAAGATTGCATTATATCATTATAAAGAATATTAGTTAAAAAAAACAGCAATTTAAATAATCATAATTTCTGTGCTTTGAAATCTGGCGTCCATATGTAATGTAACTTGAAAAGTTTGCCTAATTAGATGCTAAAAGACTGCAAATCTGATTTCAAACAACTATTAGATATCAGTTTTAGAAATATGTGGATTTTTATGTTCATGGATATGTTTGTGCTTACAGAACATTAACAATTTTCATCTTCTAAAATCTGAAACAGAGTATCCTGAACTGCACAAAATTAAACGTGAGCTTTCATTGCTTCAGAAACTTTATGGTCTTTATAATTCAGTTATTGCTAGTATCAATGGATACAATGAAATGCTTTGGAGTGATTTGAATATTGAAAAAATTAACAATGAACTTCTGGATTTTCAAAACAAGTAAGTTGCTGTTTAGTGAAGTACATATAGTTTTTATTTCTCGCTATTCTGTGTTAATTATCTTGTGAGAATTTTCCTGAGTGGCAGAACTACTTTGATTTATTTAAAACTCAGGGTTGCTTAAGTGCTCAGCGCAAAGGTTTTTCTTATACTCTGTTGGTGAAGACGCACATTCAATTTTGAACAGCCCTGTCTAGATCTGCAAGACGTCCTTGATCCAACTCATTACTCCTCCGAACAGGAACAGAGGATTTGGCTTGTTTTCCCTCTGACAACTTCCTTTGTATTCTGATTTCTGTCCCTGGAGTATGTACAGAGTTGCTAGTAAAAAAGAATTTTGTTACATGCAAAAGTAGAGAATAGTTGTGAAGGCCTTAAGTATTCTGTGCATCCATTCCTTCAGAATAGTCTCTCTTTTGCTCTTCGTGGGAATTACAAACAGTACAGGAGAAACAAATTACATACAATATGTTGAAAACAGTTATTCAATATTTTTATCGTATCATCCAGTGGGAAGAAAAGATGTTACGGTTTTCTTCCAGTGGAAAATAGATGAACTGTTTTCAGTCTTTTGTTAGTTTTGTATAAGCCTTTTCTTTACTTTTTTACACAGTGGCTCTGATCATATTCTCAGTGAATTCTCTCAAGGCAAGTTCGTACTCAAAGACCCTTCTCTTCTACAGATCCTTTCTACTGGAACATGCATAGTTCAGATCAGCTTTTGATTTTGTGTTTAAAATTTGACCTGAGAGACACTTGAGTAACTTCAGGGATATTATTCAAGAGTTTGAGATCAAATCTTTGCTTTTTATCTCATCCCAAGTCTTTGAAAAGCATGGAAACTTTTTTTTTGTGCTCAGGCTTTTCAGTCGTATGGTATTTTGAGCATGTCGCCCTTTTATCAAAGGTCATTTGTGTAGACACTGAAGGGATGGGTTGGAGATTTTCTGCCTTTTTTGGGAAAAAAAAGGAGTGAACTGGTTTTCAGTTGTTACTTTGGGGCAAAAACAACTCCTTGTTTTTTTTGATAATAGTAAAAATTTATGTATGTAAAATACATTTACTTCTGCATTTCAACAGGACCTAGAAGTCTTGATATCATTTCAGTAGAATTCTGTACTCTACATCATCTTCTTTTCTGCAGTTACTTATTTTTCATAGAGTGGCATGATTATCCTTTTGTTTTCTTTTACTGGAACTACTAAAGGAAGCCACGGCATGACTACAGTTCAGAAAGTTATGTGTTCCTCTTTACTTCATGTCTGCCTTTTTTTTTTACCCTCTCAAGTGCTGAGCTATCTTCAGAGCAAGAGACTACCAAGAAGCAATAAACATCTTTTGTAATAGAGGTTTAACCCGGTGCTATCCTTCCTTTGGCAGAGTTGTTAGCGTATTGAACCAAGCAATTCTCTTTAATTCTGGAGAACTTTAAACAATGCACAGGGAGTAGCCACAGAACTAACTGAGAGGGTAGTGAGAGGGTAGGTTGTGTTATGAAATGAGCAGGAATACTGGATATGCAGTGAGTGTTTTCACGTAATTCTAGATATGCTTAGTTCTTCAGTGTAATGCTTGCTAGTTCTTTTAAAAATAGTATAATACAAAAAATAACCACGGAAAGAAGAATCTTAAAGATGATTGTAGGTACAAATTTTAAAATTCCATTTTAAAAGAGATTTAAAGTATAAATACTTTAATAAAAAAAAGAAAAATAAAAAAATAGAAAAGGCATGTGGTAAGAAACATTATAGAAATTTATAATTAACACCTATATGGAAATTTCCCTTTATCTTTTACTGTAGTATAACTCAAAGAGAATGTCCAGTAAATCAAAGAATGTAATTTAAACCTGATTAATGGAGTAGTTTTTTAATGTAGTACATATTTTGTGGAACTTGTTGTTGGAAGTTATTACTGAGATCAAGACAAAGGAAAATGTTATTTGTATTTAAATGATAATCAATTTTCATTACCAAGTGAAGAGATCCCTTTTCCAATTGCCAGCCTAAGAAAACCATTGTAGGAAAGTTTGTTGTTGTGACTCAGCATAGAAGTAGCTACGCACTGCCTCTCAAAACTTTAACCACACATCTGAATATAATTTTTCATCTGCAATACTTTTCTTCAGCTCATTTGATATTGTCTGTTGTTGGATTCAAGACGAAAGTGTACAGAGATCATTGCAGTGCTTTGACAGTATGTGGATGTTTATCTACCTCATACCAGCAAGCAGGGAAGAATTCACATGTGCTCCAGTGTTGTGTAACAGATCTGTCTGATTTTGAGCTGTGAAAAATGAAAAATTTCTTTGAAGGATCTTTCTGCTATGAGTTGGATTTATGCCGTTTCTGCTTTCTGCTGCTGAACTGTAAAAGAACTGCTGTCAGTCTTTGGTCCATATCTTTTTTCAGGTGAAAATTGTTGTAACTTGCTAGAAATAAATGGAGCAGTGACAGTTCACAGTGCTAGCCATTCTTCATTTTCATTTCATTTTCATATTGAAATCATTCATAGAGGAAGTTTGTTCTTTAAACATCTTTCGCACAAACTAGATACAAAATAGGACTTATGTGATTAAAAATGAAGAATTTTTTTTTTGCTTGCAGGCAGATCAGTTTTGTTTTAAGATGTACTTTATTTTGCTTGAAAAAATACACGCTGTTTAATCATTCTCCCCTTTACAAAGTCGGGTGTATTTTCACTTTTTAAATAAAATAATCATACCATAAAAGCTTAAGTTCAGGCATGAGTTTGCAGGTAAAATTATCATTCTTTAATTTAACTGAAATGGAAACCAACCCGTTCTAGTGTGAATTTTCCCCATCTTTAGCAGTGCTTCTTGCCTGCGGTCACAAATAATCAGCTATATTTTGCATTGCCAACTTGTAACTGGATTTTGTTCTTACTGGTCAGAAAATGAGAATATATTGTACTATTAAATGTTGAATTATAGTTTTGGGGAATCAAATATTTCTTCTTTTTTGTACTTTTTAAAGAATCCGCAAGTTACCTAAAGCTCTGAAGGAATGGCAAGCATTTCGAGACCTAAAAAAGAAAATTGATGACTTCACAGAGAGCTGTCCTCTGCTTGAAATGATGGCAAACAAAGTATGTTCAGCATAATAATTTGGAGATAACATTAGTTTGAAAAACTCAGTTGATGATTGTACTGTCTGACTGTAAGGTGCTTTCCATAATTCTTTTTTATAGATTAAAGCAGCTTTATTTATGACAAAAATCTAGCTAGGCATGGTCACAGAAAAGTAAAACAAAAAGCTTCGTAATGAGATGAGAAGAACTGTTAATGCTTTCAGTGGAATGGAAATCAAGACTTGTTTATTTGTTCAATAGATAGAATGAAAAAATATGTGCTCATTCTATCCTAAAATAATAATTTTTAAAAACCTTTCCTAATTCCTGTGGGCTTTTCTAGGCAATGATGTCTCGACACTGGGAAAGAATTGCACAAGTAACAGGACATCACTTTGAAGTTGACTCTGAAAATTTCTCTTTGAAAAATATAATGGATGCCTCTTTATTAAAACGTAAAGAAGATATTGAGGTATATTTGCTTTTCTGTTCTCTTTTCTGGTCAGCTTTGTAACCTAAACAAATTTGGCTTCAGTTAGAGAATTCTTTTGAAGAATGGAGTTTGGTAGCTGAAATCAGCAGCGATGACTAATTTATTTCCTTCTATCCTGGAGAAGGATCAAATGAATAGATGGTATTACACTAGTCCCACAATAGAAGGAATTCTGTTGTTATGAGAGTAGTGTGATTCTGTTACACTTCTGTTTTAAGATCTGCTTACTTATATATTTTTTAATTCTTTTTAAATGTCCCATCAGAGAGAAAAAGTGGCTGTAAGTCTAATCCTGCTAAATGCTTGAAATCCTTGGAACACAGTAGAAGTAGGATGTATAGAATTAAAGGGAGACAAGGTTCATTTGTATTTCAAACTGATTCTTCCCAAGAGAACAGAGGAATGAGAAGAGTTGTGTAATGTGCACAAAGATATTGCCACATTCATTTTATGCCATTGTCATCTTTTGCAAGGATGAATTACAGCTAAAAATAAAGAAGGAAAACCCCAACTGTTTCAAACTTCATTTTTATTGTGAATCAGTTTGCTAAATCTGTGGTCCTTCTCTAGAAGTAACCTGATTTATCTTGTTCCAATTCTATGAGAAAAACATGAAATTGAACTTCAGCTGTACCCAATATCCAGACAAGAATTTAAGCCTTTTAAAAGGCTCAGAGTGGCAGCCTCACATTCAAAGGAAGATTTTAAAACTGTAAGGGCATTCGGTACACTTCTGAACCTGAATCTGGGGTGGTCCAATCTAAGTAGCTTCTCCTTTTTTTTTTTTTCCTGATGCGGTAGCCAATTTAATGACATTCTTGTCCTCACTGTCTTCAAGAAGTAGCAGGCATTCATGTTGCCCATGCACACTCTGCTCTTGGGCTGTTTCCTGGTTTTGATTGATAATGTTTATTTTCCCTAACACCCTCAGTAGATACATTGGACTTCAAATTTTAATATGTTCAGAGAGGCAAATTCTCCCTCCAGATTTACTGATTGAATTTTCAGAAGCACGAGGTGACTAAGTGTCAGTGATGATGGAGTATAGCCCATACAATATTCCAGTTGTCAATAATTCCATAATACAATCCATTGGTGTAACTTAATTATTTTGGGGTTTTCCTTTCATTAGCTAAAGGTCACAGTGAAGTCAGGATCTAGCTAATAAATTGTAATTGCCTTTACGATTGTGTATTGTTTTATCCCTAGAGGAATACCATTTACTATTTTAATCTTACATAGGATATCTGCATCAGCGCTGTTAAAGAAAAGGATATTGAAGCAAAATTGAAGCATGTCATCAGTGAGTGGAGTACTCATGCTTTCAGTTTTGGCCAATTCAAAACACGAGGAGAACTCCTTCTGAAAGGAGCAGATACTTCAGAGAAAATAGCTTTGGTGGAAGACAGCCTCATGATACTGGGGTCACTCATGAGCAACAGGTACAAAAGTTAATATACGCACATATGGTTTAAATCTAATCAAAAACAAAAGTAAACAATGATAATATTTGACTTAAAAAAAAAAAAAACTCGTTCGTACAGGTATAACACACCATTTAAGTCCACTATACAACAGTGGGTCCAGAAGTTAGCCAATACAGCGGAAATAATTGAAAACTGGATTGCTGTACAAAACCTCTGGATTTACCTTGAAGCTGTTTTTGTTGGTGGAGACATTGCAAAACAACTACCTCAGGTATGCTGATTTATGATAGCTATATGTGAAAGGCAGTATGTTCTAACAAGAGATTATCCACATCACCATTTACTTACAAGTGTGTATGATAATAAAGTTTTGTGGGTTGTGCACAGGCAGTTCACAAGAAATTTTGCCAGACTAAGGTCTGTCTGGTGTCCTCCCAGCTCAGAATGCCAGCTGTATCCTGGGCTGCAGCAAAAGAAACACGGCCAACAGGGAGAGAGAGCTGATCCTGCCCTTCTGCTCTGCACTGGTGAGACCTCACCTGGAGTACTGTGTCCAGATGTGGAGTCCTCAGTACAGGAGAGACATGGACCTATTGGAGTGCATCCAGAGTAGGGCTGCAAAAATGATCCAAGGGATGGAACACCTCCTCCATGAGGACAGGCTGAGAGAGCTGGGGCTGTTCAGCCTGCAGAAGAGAAGACTCTTGGGAGACCTGATAGTGGCCTGTCCATATCTAAAGGGGGGCTATAAGAAAGAATGGGACAGACTCTTTAGTAGGATTTGTGGTAATAGGACAAACAGAAATGGTTTCAAAGTAAGACTGGATATAAGGAAGAGCTTTTTTAGAATAAAGGTGGTGAGGCTCAGGAACAGGTTGCCCAGATAGGTAGGGTATTCCCTGTCCTTGGAGACATTCAAAGTCAAGCAGGATGGGGCTCTGAGCAACCTGATCTGCTGTAGGTATCCCTGTTCATTGCAGAGGATTTGGACTAGATGACCTTTAAGGGTCCCTTCTAACACGATTCTATGATTGTATGATTCTATTCTAGAAAAAAGCAAATGCGCTTACTATCTTTAAAGGAGGAGGAGGAGGTGGAGGAGCATGGTGGAGAAGTAATCATAGATTGGTGGGCTTAATTGCAATTCCTGGATGAATGCTGCAACAAATAACCAAGTGTTCTCTGTGACTATTAATATGATGAGAAGTAATTGCTTTATACACAAGAATCATAGAATCATAGAATCACCAAGATTGGAAAAGATTTACAAGATCATCCAGTCCAACCATCCACCTGTCACCAACAGTTCTCACTAACCATGTCCCTCAAGACAACGTCTAAATGTTCCTTGAACATCTCCAGCGTTGGTGACTCCACCACCTCCCTGGGCAGCCCATAAAGAAAGACTGAGCTTACATATTAAAACAGGGTCAACCATGGCAAAGATTGCCTAGCACTTAGCATCAACACAGGACAGACAAGTGTTTTTCAGGAGTGACATGGTTATTATCCCATCTTGTGACAGACAAATGGTTTTGGATGATCTCTTGATACATACCTCTTCTAGCACTCTGATTCTTTATGTCCCCATTAATGTTTCACCTGTTACAGGTGAAGAAATAATTTCTAAGGTCAGTTTGTCCAACTTTCCAGCTCTCAGTATTTGAGTATTTTTATACTGTTTTTGTTTGTCAAATACTACTGTTAACTGGTTACTTCTTGTAAACTGTGTAGAGCAGCCTTAACTGCATTATGCTACATTTTGTGCTATTAATATTCAGGTTGGATATTAGGAAAAATTTCTTATTTGGAAGAGTGGTGGTGCATTGAAAAAGGCTGCCCAGAGAGGTAGTGGAGTCACTGTGCCTGGAAGTTTTCAAGAAACATGTAGATGTGGCACTTACAGACATGGTCAGTGGGCATGGTGGTGGTGGGTCGACAGTTGGACTTGATGATCTTAGAAGTCTTTTCCAACCTTAATTAGTCCATGATTCTATCATTAGGAAGATTATTATTTGTAAGAATGTAGCTACCTGCGCCTTATGATGCATAGTTTGTTGGAATCATTTTATATAAACAGTTTAGGTGCCCAGCATGAAGTAAATGACATTTCCAGAGCTATCCCATTGGACTCTTTCTCTTACAGTTTGAACTGTGATCAGACAAGCACTGATTATTATAAGCGTAACTATAATTATTCATGCATTAGTCCTGCAAAAAATACTTGAACAGCAAAGGAAATGTTAAACTTTGTCTCATTGAATTCTTTAATTTTTAGAAACTGACAGATATGAGGAAGAGATAATACGTGTTTTGGGTTTTTTTGTACTTCAGGAAGCCAGAAGATTTCAGAACATTGATAAATCATGGCAGAAAATTATGCAGAAAGCTCATGAAACATCAAACATCATACAGTGCTGTGTTGGAGATGAGACTTTGGCACAGCTATTGCCACACTTGCTGGAGCAATTGGAAATCTGTCAGAAATCACTGACTGGTTACTTAGAGAAAAAGCGGTTAAAATTTCCAAGATTTTTTTTTGTATCTGATCCTGCTCTTCTGGAAATCCTTGGTCAAGCATCTGATTCCCACACTATTCAGGTACGAGTAATAAAGCAGTAATGCTCTTACGGTCAATATTAGTAAGTGGTGACTTTGTTATTTAGTCAAGTGATTTTTTTTCTGCAAAACCTTCTAATACATAACTTAAAGGCAGAATAAGAATGCCATATCAGATCAGTTTATGGAGCTTTTTATTTTCTGGTTCTATTGCAGGCACATTTATTAAGTTTGTTTGACAACGTTAACCGGGTTGGATTTCATGAAAAAAACTATGACCAGATTTTATTGTTTGAATCTCAAGAAGGAGAACAGGTCAATATTATTGAACCAGTTATAGCACAGGTAATGGCAGTATATATTACACTTTTTCATTACTTGATTTAAAATAGATTTATGTTGTAATGACAAACAGGTTTGCATCATGTTACTACTTGCCTAGCTGAATGAAAACCTTCCAGTGTGAACAGCATGATCAAGGCCAAAAAGGACAGGACATTTGTGTCATTCTGTAACAATTACTTTAGCTGTTTTTTCAGCAATACTGATGTGAAGTACCAAATCCATCACACATAACGGCACACAAAAGGCAGTGGAGCAGGAGAATAGGAATCTTTAGATTAGAGAATAACAAAGAATAACAAAGAAAATGGCAAAGAAGGAAATGGGAGTTTGAAGGACTGGGAAGAAAAAAAGTCACACAGCTCTTTTTTTCCTTGTGAATTATTCATAAACTAATTCTTTGAAAATAATTTCTTGTTTATTATTTCAGGGCAACGTGGAATTCTGGTTAGGTCAGCTGCTGAATGGGATTCGGAAAACAATCCACACTATCATTAGAGAGGCATCACTGGCCATTAGCGACTCAGGATTTAAGCTGTATGACTTTCAGGCAATGTTTCCTGCACAAATAGGACTTCTGGGAATTCAAATGATCTGGACCAGAGATGCAGAGCATGCACTGAACAGTACCAAAACAGACAAAAAGGTAGTATTTAATGAATCTCTGGGGATTAATTAAAAATTGTTATTTGGATCAGTACATATTGTGAGAAGTTAAAAGTAATATGTAGCAAAAAGCACAAAATACTAATTAAATAACCAGAATAGCAAATAAACTAAGAGGAAAGCAAAAGAAAATGTGTTACGAGGTCACACCTCCTCACAAATTGCCCAGTATATGCCTCAAAATTGTTTCTAATTTTGTGATTTTTCTCTATTGCTCTGTCAGCATAGTCACGTTGAGAAGGGGTTATTTAGGACTACGGTGAATCTCATGCTATTACTTTCCCAAGAACAGATTTGGAAAGAAATAAGATCTCCCCATATTTGGGGAAATAATTGTACTTCATCAGCTTTTGTCTACTGTAAAGTGACTTAGAATATTCAGTTTGTGAGCTGTTAATTTTTTAGGGAAAGGAAAGAATGGAAGCTGATTTAAGAGGTGCTCATTGCATCTCAAACGCTCAGAGGAGCTACTATTAACACCAAGGTGTTATTAATTTAATAGCACTGAATCTATGAAGTGGGAAGGATATGAACAAAAAAGTTGGAAATTACTGTTAATCAGGAATATACAATGAAGTGGGTCTGAGAATTAGAAGCACCATCCTACAGTAAAGGAAAACTGAGGAGAAAGGTGCTATGCTGTGCTTTCATAGTTAATTAAAACAAAGACTCTAGACTATGGAGATATGACCATTTAGTGCTGCCTTTTCTTGTATGGAATTTAAAAAGGGCACAGACCTGCTTTTAGTCCACTCCAGTTTCATATACTAACTAGACTCAGATTCTTTTGCATTACTATAAAACAATGTTTGTTGGCTGTGACGACCTCTATGTGTGTTTGGAGGGCAGGGAGGTTGTTTAGCTCCATGAGTTTTGAGGTGGTTTTAGCAGTTTATTCTCAGAATACAGGGAGAGTGTTAGGGTTTGAGTATGTTCACAGAAAGCTAGTGTGATCCTTCTCTCACATATTTGCAACAGGAATACATATGAGCTGCTCTTTCTGACACTGTAGCAGTTTGTGATTTATTGTGTACCAGGAAAGTCACTGACAGAAGCTGATGCTGTTTACCGAAGTTATTGCTATTTAGTTATTTTGTATTTTTTGGATTTTGTAACAAAATCTGGTGCCACATAAGAAATTGTTATTTCAGCATTAGCATCTAAGATTACAGTACATTTTTCATCTTCTCTGATTAGAGGATGGGATAGATCTCTAGGTTCCTGTTCACCTCTGAAGATACTGTTTGGTGGATGTGCAATACCCAGAACAAAAGGTCGATGGTTCTAAAAATATACAGGGATGCAATCTGCTGAAGATGTGTCCAATCCTGGAATCAAATCTTACGTGACAAGTTCACCCAGATGCATAAACTTATTGCATTTTGTTGGGCTATGACTTCATGTGTGGAGGGCAGCCCACATATCCAGATTTAGGATTCCAAACTTAATAAATGCAAAGCGAAATACAGATTTCAAGGTGCCAAGGTGTTTGCAGATGTTTTTTTTCTAAACATTGGGAAAGGAAATTATGTTTATGTTAATATGGCTGTTCTTGCTGTGTAAGGTAATGCACACAACAAATCAGAAGTTTTTGGAACTTTTAAATGATTTGATTGACATGACAACACACAATCTAACAAGAATGGAGCGCACAAAATATGAAACTTTAATTACTATTCATGTACACCAGAAGGATATCTTTGATGATTTGGTGAGTTTCTGAAACCCTAAAGAGACTTTCTGTATACAAGCTTTTGCACATACTATTTATAAGCAAATCTTACAATGTATTCTCTGTGAGTAGCTCTGACATTAGTGCTGTGATATAGCATATCTATTCTATTTAGTTTCATTTCGTAGAGGTGTCACGCAAAGATAAGGATGAATTGTAAATAGATATGCTCACGGATTAAGACTTAGTGCTCTTCTGGTTTTTAAATTGTTGTTGATTCTCATGCACAGGTTCCTTGTGGGATTAATATTTTTAAATTAAGACATTCTTTTAAATTGAAAATTTAATGAATTATTTAAATGAAATGAAAGAAGAAAAAACATGTCCTTAGCATTTCTGTCAATAGTATGATTTCCAGGCTGAGCTCTGTGTTGATCTGAGGTAGCAGTTATTTAAAGATTAAAGCAGTGAAACTACAGTCATAAAAATGAGAGTAAATTAACTTTTGAAAAGTCTGCACATTGCAAAGAACTGTAATTCCATACAGCATTGTTTAATTTATGTATATACATTATACAGAAAAATAAGAAATGCATGTGTAAAGAGAGAAAATCATAAAGAAATAGTAAAAGTTAGAAGGAAAACTGCCAGCTCCTAAGTTAAGCGTGGGGTTTTATCCTCTCACCATAATTTTTTTTCATTGTCATAATTGTTTTCTTAATTGGACATTTCATTATGAATTAATTTAATACCATATTGTAATGAAATTAAATAACAGAAAATGGGATAATTTTCAAGGGTCTGTATGTAAAATAAAAAAAAATCAGGGACAAGTCCAAAACTGGGGAAAGGATCGATTCATCTAATATTATCCCCTCCTATTCAAAACATTCTGTTTCCTACTAAACTTGTTTGGGTTTTTTTTGTGATTGAGAGAAAGCATAGCAAAGTGGTTGAGAATTCAGAACCTTTTCTTTATCTTAAAATGTATCTGCAATCTCAACAACCAAGACCACATGTTCCTTTGGAGGCTGGTGGTTTCAGATTGTGTGTCAAAAATAATGAAATAAGATCTGTTAATTTGCTACAGCTCTAAATATGTGTGGCAACTTCATACTGAAAAATACTAAACGAGTGCATAGACATGTATACAGCACATTCCTTCTTTGTCCAACATTTAAAATTTTGTGAGTAATGGCATCATGCAGTATAACCAGTATTACTAATTAGTTTTTTTATTAAGCTATCCATCATTGTTCTTCTTTGTCTTTTCAAGACACAATTAATAATTTCTAAACACAATTCAAAGGAAAATCAAAGTGGTTGAAAGGATCAGGAATGATCAAACTAAGTTTTAAAGAGGTTTGAAAAGAACAATGCGTGTCTTGAATCCTGACTAATTCTATACTCATTCTTTCACCTCTTGAATTTATGCATAGCAGATGTTTCTTCTGTATGGAGAACAGAATTTAAGATGAATTTGTTATATTGTTTGACTTCTATATTAATGATATTTCTCTTCCACCGTAGGTCCGTATGAACATTAAATCTCCATCTGATTTTGAATGGCAAAAACAGTCTCGATTTTATTTTCTTGAAGACTTGGATAAATGTGTTATCCAAATCACTGATGTAGAGTTCACCTACTGCAATGAATACTTAGGATGTACAGACAGGCTCGTTATAACTCCTTTAACTGACAGGTAATTATAAAAAGATTACAGTGCATAGTTCTTGGAGCCTTGTTTCCTTTAACTTTCATGTGAGTTGGAATTCTTTGTCTGGTTTGCAGTACAGTGCTGCAGTATTGATGCTGAACAGCAGAGGCCAGTGCTTATATATACATTTAGAGAAAGCAGGCACGCCATAGAGAGGCCCTGACTTTTGAGTGTTTGCTTAGGCTATCCATGCTGTGGTAGGTATTGAAAACTTATCTGTGCTCAAGGTGAATATAGCAGAACATCATACTGAGCACTTAAGCAGAGTGGATCTGCAGTACAGTATGTTGCTGTTTTCAGTCAATTAATGGTTGAATGTGAATTTGGTATTATGGCATATAATTAATTTGAAGTTGCTCTAGAGGAAAAATCAGTAACTCAGGACATTGCATAAAACAAATAGTACAGATATAATTTAAAGCAAGGCCCATGGAGAATTACAGAACTGCAAACAGAAAAAAAACCCCAACTTTTAAATAAAATGTAAGAAGAAATTCTTATTACTGGAGAATTATACAGTCTGGTACAAATTCCATTATATACGTATTTTTCTGAAGAATTTGGTAGCACTTCACCAAGGAAAGAAGGAGTTGTATTTGTGATACCAAAGCTTGTTCTTTTAAGTATGGATAGGAATGTCAAAATACTGTGCGTGTTTAGTTGTTTGCTGTGTGAAGAATAGCTGCATGCTGCTTAATCGATGCAGAATTGTCTTTGTACTCTGCACTATAAGATTTTATTTACAAGTGATATTTTGGACTTTTGCCAACTTCTGTAACAACATTTTGTTAGCTGCTTAGAGAGCTAAAACCCTTTACTTGGATACCAGGCTTTTAAAATATAACACACATCTGCCAAATTCTGTTTTATATACACTAAATATTCACTTGATTTCTGAAGAGAATGAGTCTTTTGAGTGAGCTTAAGCTATAATAATAACTAAATCCCAGAGTTGGCTGGGCTTACCTGCAAGATCCCAGCAGGGATTGGTGGCTATCTACTGCCATACATTAAAAGAGTGTTTAAAGTGGGGATATTTTCTAGTGTTGATATGGGAAACCTATTTATGTGTTGTTTGAGAACAGAATTTATTCCCCTTACAGACTTTTCCACTTTAATACCACCATGTGAACTTATATGAATTTATAATAATTTTCAGTTAATAATATTTGAGCTTTGCATTAATCACCTTGGAATCAAGTGCTGTTGGCTAATGATCTTGTGTTCAGAAACATTCCTGAATCACATGATAAATACACATTTGCTGTCCTACAGTGTATTAATAGGACTGAAACTGAGTGCTCCTAAACATCATGTCAGACACAGACCATGCCATGCCAATTACAAGAAAGAAATGCAAGCTCTCTTTCTTAGGATTTGTACTGTTCATGGACTTACCACAGTTTCAGTAGCAGAACAGTTAGGAATGGTATTTTTTCAGTGTTAACTGAGCGTCTGTTAACTGTTTACTGGCTAATGAGGTGATAAAGCATTATGACTGCTATTATGTTAGAATGAGTACTGTATTATTTTATAGGAAATGATACTGGTACCATTTGTTTGTTTTGCAGTGCCAATTTTCTCTTCCCAGATTTATCATAAAGCTATTGAGTATCACAGTGCTGACATCGTTGGACATGAGCTTACTGGGATTTTAGACCTGTAGGTTAGAACAGCAGTCATATTTCCCCCTTTACTAGTCTCCATACTATTTGGGGAGGCTGTGATTTAAGCCTGGAGATGTCAACCCAGGATTTACCGCAGGGAAGCATACTCATTTTATGCCCCATTCCCCAGCTCTACATAATACAAGTGCTGTGGTTACATTAATGGACTTCAAGTAATTAAGAGTAGAAAAGGATTAATAGAACTCTTTATTCATTTTCTAGATGTTACATCACTCTGGCACAGGCCCTGGGCATGAGTATGGGTGGTGCACCTGCAGGACCTGCAGGGACAGGGAAAACAGAGACAACTAAAGATATGGGCAAATGCCTGGGAAAGTATGTTGTTGTTTTCAATTGTTCAGACCAAATGGACTACAGAGGATTGGGCCGTATCTATAAAGGTAAGAAATAATCTGACTTGTTCATTTTAAAATTGTATGTTTCTATTTCCTCATTAGTGACTTAGAAGTGGTCAGTCAAATATTTCCTTCTCTGTTTCCTGTTATTTCTAGATGCATTTAAACTTTTTTTGATGTTTGATTCTTTTTCTTCTTTTTTTTTTTTTCCTTCACCCTTTCCAGTCTTTTTTAAATTCTTGGGGACTGTTTCCTATCTCCATCCTTGTTTTCTTTTCCCTTTTCATCCTTTCTACTGATCTCATTTATGCAACTATTCCAACCACCCTAAGAGAGGGTATTTAGCCCTCCCTTGCCCTATTCATGTCAAACAAGAGAACAAATCTACAGTTCTATGACATTGTACAAAGAATGCAGATGAACACAAAATAGTGTATTGTCTTACTACAAACTCGAGAAATTTTTTGAAACTGGGAAAATGAGACAGTGGCCAATGTGATAAGTTTTCACATTAAACAGATCTTCGAAGTCAGTTTTGCAAACGCTTATCAAATGATCCAATTTTGTGAACTCCATTATGCCTGTTGTCTCCTATGTGGTTGCAATGGGTTATATGGACCCCAGAACACCATCATTTTCTGTAAGTGGTGGACAATTAAATCAAAAACTCAAGATATCATAAAAATAATTTTCACTATTGTGATGTCTCCTGAAGGTTAAGATATAATCTGAAGATCATTTCTATTTTTAGTTAAGCCAAAAATGCTGGCCAAAATGTTAGTAGAAGTAATTTTTGTCTTTAAGTTTTTAGTTAAAAGCTTAGGAGTATCCAGTTAAGCTTTTCTAATGGAGATAAAAAACACATAAGCTCTGACAGGTTTGGATTAAGATGATTTTTTATTTACTTGTGAAAGAATTTCCATTTTTCTGTTTCCCCTGTGTAAGGGAAGGTTAAATTACACTAGGTTTGTGTAAGGCTGAGTTAAAGCAAGCTGAATTTAAGAACTGAGTTAAAAGTAGTACTTGTTTTCGCTTCACTGGACTTCATTATTTTTCCTCCTAATCCTTTTGTTCCTCTACAGGCATTTTTTAGGCTTCATTAACTTGTTGATTTTCTTTAATGACAATATCAGAAAGGCAAATGGAAATAGGCAGAACAGAGAAAGAAGGAAAAATATTCACCTGTTTGCCAGGCTCCTCTGATCATGACTCTGAAGTCTGTGTCTGTGTTCTGCAGAATGTCCTTCTCAATAAATGAACAGTCAAAAACATTAGCATTGTTTACAAGAATGTGAACGTAGATAAGAATTATTTCCATTCTTGCTTTGTTTGCCTCAGCCAGCCTCCATCTCCTATTTCTCTGAACCATGAGCCATGACAGAAGAGGTCAAAGAGACTGGTATGTCTTAGCCTTTTTTTAGGTGAATAAAGGCATTCACTGCCTTGGAGAAGGCTGAAACTGATCCTATGGAGAGCAGAATACAGTATCCCATTAAGTCACATAGAGATGTGGTTAAAAGATTCCTAGAAGCTGATGACTTTTGTGTTGAGCATATTACATTATTATAGTGCTTACCCAGGTATATACCATATATACCCCAGGCTAGATCATTGCATATGAAGATAGAAAACAGTCCCCTACTGATCAGGAACTATGGAAAACTGCTCATTTATGTAGTGCCAAATAAATGCAGGAACTAAGCTAGAGGTTGAACTACCTGCACATATAAATACTTTCAGTCAAGGTCACAAGTTTATCTTGTAACTTCCAGGTCTTCGAGCCAACTTTTAGTTGGATGACTTCTATTGTGAGAACTTGAAAATAGGATTACACATAACTTTTAGTTTACCGAAATTATCTTGCACATTGAAGATGAACAGAAGTAGACTGGGACCAGTTTGCTTTCTGGCTAAGGATAAATGTGTTAGTAGCCCCAAGTGCAGTCATTTACTGAGTGCATGCTGTACCTGCAGCCATCAGTCACGTGAGGGGATGTCAGCCTTTGGTTCTTCTTGAAGTGGGTTTAGCTTTGATATCATTGAGCTGTTGTCTTTTTCCTCTCCTCTCCTTTTGTGAGAATTTTATCTTCTTATGCTTCCACCTTTTTTTTTCCCAGTTCCTTCTTGATTAGACTGTTGCTGATCTCTCTACACTCAGCAATCTAACCTCGGTGGCATTGCCTTGTTTCTGCCTTCTTATCCTAAGCAGTTTCACAGCTTATCCTCTCTCAGGTCTGTTTGAGGCAATAGTGACAACTGTAGCTTTTCATTGTCATCTTTAAGTAAAACTGGGCACAATTTCTATGTCTAAGAAGATGAGCTGAGTTTTAGGGCTCAGCTTCTCTCATCTGCTGTTATTCTAAGACTTGATAATTTTCCATGTAATATTGTTAAGCTAAGTGTCAGTGGTTTACGGGTGTTCAGCCTGGTTCTATGACTAATGGGGCAAGGGGACGCATGGACCCATGCTCTGGGAAAAGGGAAAGGAGGAAAGGGTAGGGGAATGGGCCTAAAAACAAAGCAGCAGCAATGATCTGAGGAGGAATGGTAATTTACTAAAACAGATATTGGAATGCAAGCTAACGCAATATAATACAATATAATTAAAATTGAAACGAATAAATCAAATAACATGAGAGAGTGTCCAAAAACCAAAGACTTTACTCTAAGGCTGAAGGTGAGACAGCTAGGGAGCACACACGCTGCAGAGAAGAGCAGAAAGGGGAAAAGAGAAAACTCGTGATATGCAGTTTTATCTTTCCCTCTGAATGGAAAATGGAAACACAAAGTCCTCTGGGGTATGTAGTTCTTCTCTTCTGAGACAGGCATATCCAGCATTATCGACAATCCACGGAAGTGGAGCATTAACTCTTTAACTCCCAGTGCACTACATGATGTTATGATGTGGAATACCGATAACAAAAAATCATAAAACCATAACAGCTAAGTAATATTGCGTAAGGTGTCCTTGTTAATCTGTCTGACTCATTTAATGGCATGCCACTTTTAAATATGAGTTACCAAAGATCAACAAACTGGTGGTCGGGTGACCATGATGCCTGTGAGTTCCTCAGTCAGTTTGTTAGTAATATGTTGGCATACTTCTCGGGGAAATTGACTAGAAATGTGATAATGGATCCAGCTGAACAGAGTGATCTTTTTGGCATTGATTAGGCTGTTGTGTGTTCGGGGAAAAAAAGTGTTCCTACTTGGGTCACAGTGATTCAGTGGAATAGGCTTGGGGAAAATGACTGGAAAGTTGCCTGGCAGAAAAGAACTTGGTGGTGCTGGTCAGCAGCCAACTGAACATGAGCCATCAGTGTGCCCAAGTGGCCAAGAAGGCCAATGGCATCCTGGCTTGTATTGGAAACAGTGTGGCCAGGAGGAGTAGGGAAGTGGTTGAATGTGGCAGTTACGAGACCGCACGTTGAATCCTGCGTGTTTTGGGCTCCCTCACTATTAAGAGGATATTGAGTTACTTGAGTGCAGAGTAGAACACGGAAGCTGAGGAGGGGACTAGGCTTATGAGGAGCAACTGAGGGAATTGTTTAGTCTAGAGAAGAGGAGGCTGAGTGAACACCTCATAGCTCTCTACAGCTACTGGAAAGGAGGTGCGGCAAGGAAGCTATCAATCACTTTTCTCAGGTGATCAGTGATCAGTGATAGGTTGTAAGGAAGTGGTTTCAGGTTGTGCCAGAGGATGTTTAAATTGGATATCAGGAAGAATTTCTACACAGAGGTGGTGGTCAAGTGTTGGAGTAGGTTGCCCAGGGAAGTGGTGGAGTCATCATCCCTGTTGCTATTTAAGAGATGTGTGGACAGGATAATAAGGGACATGGTTTAGTGATGGGTCTTGGTAGGTCAGGGGGATGGTTGGACTTGGCGATCTTAAGATCTTTCCTAACCTAGACGTTTCTATGATTTTATGAAATGATTTGTGAAGGTCACCAGTTAGTTTAGGCTTATGGTTGCAGCTTGGAATCACAATTTTTGTGTTGAAATGTCTTTAAGATATCTGTTATTTCTTCAAGGGTGGATATGTTGTCTCTGGGAAGGAAATGAGCTGTTTTTTGGTTAATAGGAGGAGAAAGATCAGTTTCAAGACAGATTCTTTAATACATGTTGTAAAAGTTCTTTGATGCAGACTAACAGAACTATTCTCTTGAAATATATTGCACTTTTTAGTGCACACACTGAGAAATTCTTCAGAATTCTCAGACGTTTGTGATAGTCTTTATATTTCATTAGCAGTGTTTCCATTTCTGTTTTTTTTAATTCATTTGGGTCAAATTATCAGATATTAGCAGAGAAAAAGTGGGTGTGGAAGTGGTGTTATCATGCCTGCAGCCATGTTTCCAGATCTTTTTGCTGTAAGAAAAGTTTGACCTTCAGAATAAATAAAAATTATAATATAAATTAAACAATATAACAATACATTGTATGCTATAAAAATAAAATTTGAAGTTTTCCTTGTCAACTCAGGTGTGAGGTTCTGTTTCCCTGTTTCTCTGTCTGTCTCTCTTCATCTATTCACATCCAGATAGTCTAGCTGAGATATCTGAGGTCTGGACTTCTACCTGTGATAGCTTTGTTTTTTAGCTTGAACCATAATGTAGGTTCCAATACAATTGGTCATTTGAACTGGACTGGAGGTAATGCATGAAAATTCTAGGGAAGTGAGAAGATGGGTTTTCAACTTTTATATTATATCAAGTTCAATATTAAAATTGCCCAGGAACTGCAAATCAGACATACTTCATCACTACTGCAGAGAAGTGTCTGTGAATACCCTTTAGGAAACCTTTCTGTGGTTGTCTGTGAATGAAATAAAAATCATGTTTGCTTAGGTTCTGTTTTCTATAGAGTCAAATAACTCCTGTCTTACCTGAGGTACCTTTTTGTGATTTGATATTTAATGCAATATTTACTGTAGGATTTGATCTTTATCTTAATTCAGAAGGTGAATAAATTCATATGGATCTTTGTATGGCCTGTGCTTTGGCTAGCCAAAATTCTATTTTAGTGGAATTTGCTTTGAATTGCACTCCTGTGTGCACTGCACTCTTAAAAGAATGCCATTTCAGCACAAAGTAGAATTTATAGCTGCTTTGTCATGGTTAATTACTGCACTGTCACACCATTTTTAGGCAGATGGAGAGGCGTATGAGGCAGTGCATAGGATATGGTCACCTGGCCTGTTGGTTCATCTGTCAGAATAGGAGTGGTTGCAGCAGACTGCAGTCTTTGAATGTGGGTTCCTAGTCCATGTACTAAGCAACATAGCTATGTTGTAGCATTCAGAGACCGGGCCACCCAGCTGTGACTGGCCAGAGGGCCACTGAGATGAAAAGGAACACGACTGTGCATGGCAGAGATGCATTTTTAAGTCGTCCTGAGAGTGCAGAAGATATGGTGTGCCATTTCTTAGATCCACTTTGAGGACAGGATATCTGTACTGATTTTGTTCTTAGGCAAAAAAAATTCCTCACTTAGGCAGTCATCTGTCTGGTCTTGGTTTTTATATTCTATTTTTACTCCATTTCCATATTTGATTAGCATATCATATTCTGTGTGTGGACAGATATTAATGCCCATATAAAAGTGCACAACAAAGTTAAATTCTCTAAGCTCTTTTATAGTGGACAGCTTGCTTGCTGTGCTTTTTGCTTAGGTGTATGTGGTGGTGTGTATGTATGTTTTCTTTCATTCTTTCTTTCTATTTTTATTTTTGCTTCTTAAATTATTTTTTATTTAAACACCACCAGAATAAAATAATTTTGCAAGAACTGAATTAACTCAAAGCTACTGAATATTGATGTTGTCTGAGAGTCAGGTTTTCCAACTCCATACAGCAGATGGCATTACAGTGTTTTTTTCCTTCCCCAAGGAAAATTACTTGTCTAAAACTGAACTTATCATCCTATAGAGAAAGCAATTTCAGAAAGCATTTGATAAACAGATATTAAGTATAGGAGATGTTATGATATGGAACAGAGTCTCTTTGTTAAAGAATGTCCAGATTTAGATCTTTCCCTTGTTGCATCCCAAAGAGTAGAAATTGCTGTTTAATAAACAAAGTAGCAAGACCACTCTTTATTTTTTAGTACCTGTTCATAATAGTTATGCAACGCATTTAACAAAAGAGTCCAAATGCATTTGAAAAATATCTGCAAGGATTTTTAATCAGAGAACTGCAAAAGTGGAGCACTTCCATGGGAGAAATTCTGTAGTAAGGCTCACTTTAATTAAAAATGAATATGAGCAGTAGGCCCAGTCAGACAGCTGAAAGTTTTGTGCAATGTTAGATTTCATTTATTTTATAGTACCTACCTCAGCATTTAGAACTGTCTTCAAATGTCTTAAGCCAAAACAAGCTCCACTAGGCCAGTGGGATGAATCAAGCATCTCTCAACAATTGTAGCACCAGTAAGGTGCTTATCTAGGACCTTGCTGAAACTGGATGGTAAGAAATACTGGTCAGCTGTGGGCTTTGAGAAAGAAGATTGCATCAGTGAACTTCCTGCATAGACTCACTAACTTTTGTCTCATGAAGTAGATGTGGAATTAATTTCAGGGGATTACATAGCTTTCCCATTACCTCTCTGGAAAGCTGCTACTGTGGACTTCCCTGTTTCAATCCTGCTAGCATGATAAATAAGGAGTATCTGACCCTCTAGAAGAGATGCGTTTCATGTTAATGGATACTAATGTCTGTCTAGAACTTCACAGCATTTTACAAGTAGTAGTGTGAAGTGTGACTTCACATTCCTCTCAATCAGTGGAAAGTTATTCTTCAACAATTTTTAATTATGAATTCAGTGTTATAATAAGATACAGTGATGCTGTCAAAATGTAATGATTTCTTAATTTGATCCTGTGCTTTTCATTTAGGTAGGTGTCTCCTGAGCTCATCTTTGACAAGTGTTATCCTCTTCTTATGTGAATTTGCATGCTACATGCATGTTTTTTATGCTAGGTACTATGTAGGTCATTCTGCAAGTAATGCCTCCTGTTTATTTCCATGGAAACTACAACAGATACAAAGAGCACAATAACACTATTTGATAGAGCAAATTCTCAGCTAAAAAACGCTATTTTTCAACATAGTCACCACCATTAGTTATGCATTTTCAGCAACAATGAACAAAAGCCTGCATGCTTTGCTCGTAAAAATCTGCACCAGCATGGCATTGTTGCTCAGAAAACGTTGCTCATGCAGTCCATCTTTCATTGGATCAAATGGATGGAAGTCAGAAGGTGCCAAATCTGGACTGCATGGTGGGTGTGGTAGGACAGTCCAGCCAAGATTGGCTATGTGCTCCACAGTCTTCAAACTGGTATGGGACCCACTATTACTGTGTTGCAGGTGAAAAGTTCTTTCACATCACCGTTGTCATTGCTGAAACACACCACCCACTGCCTCACTGTGCTCTCATCCACTGTTTGGTCTCCATAAACATTCAGCAAGTGTTGATGAATGTCAGTGGGTGCCATTTTTTTTCTGCATGGAGGAATTCAATGACATACATTTGCTTCATCCACTCTTCCATGTCAGATGCCGTTCTGTCAGACTGCCCCTCTGCTGCCATCTGTCATACAACAACAACGCATAATGGGATATTGGTGGGAAGGTTCATCCTCTACTGTCATATCACCAACATCTGTCTCTAATGTCACGGGACAACATAATAAAATGGGAGGCACTGCTTTTGGAGCAGCCCTTGTATATTCAATATTACTGAATGATTACCACCCTATGGTTACTGTAGAATTGTAAGATTCTTTGAGAATAGTTTTATATATCTTTCTTACAAAGACTAATTCTTTTTCCAGGTATCATTACAGCCTAGTTTATTTTGAGGTTTTATTCCTCATTTTCTTCTGTGTTCGTATTCTTTGTTTTTCTCATGTCCCATTATGTTATATAGAATGTACTCTATGTTATATGTAAATTCTTCTCATATCTCATCTGGTATACTGTGTTTAATCAAATATTTTCCTGTTTTCTCTTACTTAGGTTTAGCCCAGTCTGGTGCATGGGGTTGCTTTGATGAATTTAACCGCATTGAACTTCCAGTTTTATCAGTAGCTGCTCAGCAGATATATATTGTACTTCAGTGTAAGAAAAATAAGAAACCTCAGTTCGTTTTCACAGATGGTGATGTTGTTGACATGGACAGAGAATTTGGCATATTTCTGACTATGGTATGTATGTATGTATGTAAATGGTGTTAGTGTGGAAAATCTTTCCCATATCATTGTCCATAGAATTATCCCTGATGAGATCATTGGAACTCTCTTAGAAAATAGTGTTTGAACAATAATTTTCTCAAATAATGATGTTTTCTCTTGCCCGTATTTTTAACTGGCACTTAGGACTTGATTTATGCCGTCACAACAACATATTTTAAGGGCTTTTTAGCTCAGTATTTGACAGTTTGAGATTAAATCCAGCCATCTTATATTTTTAGTCAAAGTCTGTCAAAATAGAACAGAATTGGCCATTGGAAGGACTACTCTATGTGTTCCAGTCAGTATTTTACCACCTCTGAAGAACTTTTAACTCCAGTCCTTCTCTATGACAGCATGAAGGAAGTCACCTTCACTCTGATTCACTAACCTCCCAAAGATTTATCTTTGGTGCCCGTGGACTGGATTGTTTCTGTCAGTGCAGGAGGCAAAGAAACAGGAAATTGTAAGAATACCATAAAATCTTCTTTGTATTCCCCTCTCCTTAGCTTTGGCTACATATGCACAACTGAAAACTGAAACATTCTCCTTTATTCTCAGGTTTCCTACTTTTGAAAAGGTGTTAATGTTGTCCCTTTAATTTGGAAAAAAAAAAAAAAAAAGACAAATGAAGTTGTGACATACCAAGTCCAGAGAAAATGCAGTTTGAAAACAGCTGGAAGAATTTAAGCAGTTATTACCGCATATCCAGAGACTACTGTTCTCAGAGCTGACCCATGTGGTAGTCATATGAGTGACTTAGACTTCTTTAGTGAAAGATCAGATGGGTCAGTTTAAGTTAGGACGATAACCTTCAGCACTGCAATGCTATCAAGACCCTGAGGAGCTGTTTAAAACGATTCCGACAAGATGCCTGTTTAGATCTGTGTGTCTTGGGCATCTCAAAATACCATATGTGATACCATATACTTCATGAACTGCAATATTTGGACAGCTTAGTAGTGAGTGTAACTGTAACACGCTTCAGCTGTCTGGTGTGATCTGGCATGTGCACCTGTGTTTGCAAAATAATTATGAGAAAAGGTAAACCTTCCTATCCTGCTGTCATTAAGTAATATTGTATTTTATATTTTTCATTTCTCAGAATCCAGGCTATGCAGGACGACAGGAGCTTCCAGAAAATCTGAAGATTCAGTTTCGTACAGTTGCTATGATGGTGCCTGACCGTGGCATTATTATGCGAGTCAAGCTGGCAAGTGCTGGTTTCCGAGACAACCAAATCCTTAGTCGAAAATTTTATACACTCTACAAGCTCTGTGAAGAGCAGTTATCTAAACAGGTAAAATAAATATTTGTCCAACTCTAAGCTGTCACTGGGAGGGAATGTGGAGAATATACTTTAATGGAATATGTAATTATTTTCACTCTCAGGAATGTAGTCATTTTTTAAGGTTTTCAGTTTCAAGTTCCAGCAACAGAATTTGAAATCATCGTGTTATTTTTAGTTTCCAAACTAGTTTGTATAGTAAAGGAAGTTTGATTTGTGATTTTTAAACAGAATGCAGATAATGGTAAAGATAGGAGGAATACTGTGCAGAGCTGTAAAGAGCTTTGTAAAGGACAGTTTTTTCAGTCTTCTCACTTATGAAGACTAGATGTATGGGAGAGACAGTGTATGAATGTTAAATAACTGAAGACTGCCTAGTGGAAGCAAAGAACAAAGCTTCATTTAAGAGCTGAACTAGTTTTTGTCTTTTGAATGCTGAGTGCTGACTGTCCACTAGAGGGCCTCAAAGAGAAATGATATGAATAGTAGTGAAATGGCAGCTCAAATGAGAAGCGTGCTCCTCTTGAATCCTAATGTACCCGGACATACTGACTACGTTCTCCATTATATTAGTCCACATCTATGCCACATATTTATTAAAGACTTTGTTGGCTTCTATGTAGAAATCTTGAACTACACCAGAATAAGATGGTAAAGCATCACGCCCACATTGTTTGAGACTTAAAATAACAAAGTATAGATTTGGATTTTCTCATTCTTTCTCTATCCCTTGGTAATTTCACTGTGTCAATATATATTGCCAACCAAACTAGATTCTCATTTTCATTTCTCTCTGGTTTCCTTCTTTCTGAGAGAGTTTTGCTCGTCAGCTGTCTTCTGAAGGATCATATATTCACTACTGTCTCTCTGTAATATTGCCCAAGGTGTTTCTATTTAACCTTCAAATTAGTTTTTAGGCAGTCTGAGTCACCCTATATTGATCCTAGCATCTATTTGTGTTAGTTGATTTGTTGTTGTCCATCTTACTCCCTCAGTTCTGTCTGTGTTCGTACATTTAATAATTATCAGGCTTATAGGCTGCGTTTCTGAGAATAATTTTCTGAGGCTTCTCTCTAGTGGAATTTTTGGACATTGTTTAGAAAAATTTATATGAGCGTACAGTTTCAGCAGTTAGCAACATAGGTTTTCTCGTGCATATTGAATATGACCTCTCTTTTCCCTCAAGCTCATTTGTAGTAGGATTAAAACTTCTCAGTTTGTGTGTTCATTTTGTCCCGGGCATGATTGTTTCCTCCCCTGTGGATGAGACATTTGTGCAAGGCATCACAGACTTTACTGTTTGCCTGGGCAAAAGTACATTCCTTGTTTTTTGGTGTCATGTGTTGGAACTGTTACACAGCTACCTCTGGACAGAGTGCTTAAAAATAACCCCCCCCAAAACCAACAACAAAAACACCAACCCTCCCCTGAAAAAAGAAAAAAACCCAAGAACAACAACAACCCCCCCCCCCCAAAAAAAAAAAAAAACCCAAGAACAACAACAACCCCCCCCCCCCAAAAAAAAACAGCCAGCTAACCAACCAACCCAGAAAAGTGTATTGGGATCTTTTCATAACACTGACACAGTGAATCACTGAATGACAATAGGTAGCTCTCTTACAAGGGTCCTATGTAATCATTCCTGTGATCCGACACCATGATCCATTGCTATTGACTGTCTTAACTGTATATAAAATTTATTTTGACTGTTTTGACTGTTTACAATTTTTTTTTTCTACTTGACGATTGCTGCATCTGCAGAAAGTTTCTGTGTATAGTTATTTCTGCAGCAGAAACTGCCTTGGAGTCCCTGAGACAGTGGGATTCTCCACTCGGTATGTTAATCGACATACTGAGTCATATGAGTGCTGCTTCTCAGTTGGCCTAGGTGTAGTGGGAGCTGCCTGAAGGAGTCTGTGAAACTGATTGAAATGCTTATGTGGAAAACTTCCTTAACAATTAGTCAAATGGTTTGTTGTGAAGGTATGTAGTTCAATTGCCTTGTCTTAGGTCAGTCCTTTGTCTCATCTAAATTGATGCTAGCAAGGGAGTTCCTTGCTATTAATTAATGGAAATAATTACCAAGTGTACTGTTGTGCACACAGGCACAGCTCTGAGACCCAGCCACATCACAATGATATATTTGAATGTTACCCTTTCATCTCACTTAATAACTTAAATTACATAGTTCTTATTTTAGCAGCCAGTATATCTGTGGAAAACAGATATAAAAAAAATCTGTGTGAATTTATAATTTCTTCAGGACCTTCTAACATTTCTTCAGTAATGACCAGAGAAGCCTGCTACATTGATCTTTGCTCCCAGTGGCTTACTTCACGCATCATGATTCTATACTTTGCAAAAGAAGCCAGGAAGCGTAGTTTTTTGCTACTTTGTTGTGCCTGTGCCTGTTAGCAGCCCTTCAGACAGTCCTGCTCATGTATAAATCTGTTATATACAACTACAAAATCAGAGAATAACTGAGTTTGGAAGGAGTCCTGTATCCTATGAAATAAGCTTAAATAAATCAAGTTGCTCAGTACCTCATCCAGGTGGGCTTTGAGTGTCTCCAAGGACAGAGACAGCACAACCTCTTTGGTCAAGCTGTTGAAGCGTCTGACTGCTCACACAGTGAAAATAAGTCTTCTGATATTGAAGAGGAATTTCTGGATTTCTATTTGTGCCTATTGTCCGTCATCCTGTCACTTGGCATCACTGAGGGTGTTTTCTTAGCTAAATAATTTGTGACTCTCCTTAACATTTTCCACTGACAGACAGCCTGCACTTTCCTAGGCAGTCTGTTCCAAAGTTTGATTTTCCTTAATGTGACAAAGTTTTCCATAAAGCTCACTTGTAAATAATCATGCTGTAATTAAATACATTGCTTCCTTTCCTTTCTATTTGTTCTGCCTTCCTCTTTGGAATCCAGCTTTTGGGCACAGTATGAAAGTGCCAACTGCAATGGAAAGATCTTTTCAGCTGTCCTGAAAGGATCATTTGCATTGTTATTGCCTTATATAATTGTAGATTTACGTGATTGGTGAGTCTGTGGTTTGAGTCCAGTGACACATGCTTTCTTTCAGAAAGCTTTGTGCATCTCATTCATTTTTCATCTCAGTAAAGAGGAGTCGTTCCTCTCTTTTTTTGCAGTTGGATATCATCTTCCTTGCAGTATTTTTCACTTTCCTTTATTTAAATTCATCCTATGTTGATCATTTATTGAATTTTCTCAGTCATTTTGAACTGTAGTGATGGTATTGTTTACCATCTTGTTATCCCCTACAAACGTAACCAATAATAACCAGTAAGCTACTTATTGCTGAAGTTTTGAATAGTGCTCAATGTATTGTTCCAGTTTGTCAGTGACAGCAATTGTGAATCCAACATTACAAATAATTGTATATAGATCAGAAGATACCTTATTTGTGGAGATACCTCAGTTGCTATGAAAGTATCAGAGCATGAATTGTGGTTATGTACAGGATAAGACAGGCTTATGTATAAATAAATTGTACCTGTATTATTCAGTACGTTCGTTTTATATCAGCAAGAGATTGGCTCTTTTAGTCACCAGTCCCAGTACCCCATATATCAAGATAGTAACAGTTCTTATGTGAGCAGGTAACAAAGGGTAGTCTGAAGATGCGGTTTACTGTTTGTATGTCTGACATATTATGAATTTAGGAAAATGATAGAAGCAGCAGCTTTATTACAGATGATGTGTGCATGTGGTAGTGTACCACCAAAAGGGAGACTTGGCAGGCATTGACATACAACACTGGAAAATATTTTCAGGATATGATAGCAACAGAACTGGAGCTCCAGTTAAAAAGATGAAAAACTGTGAAATTCATAATCTTTAAAAGTTCAATAGCCAGGTTATTTCTTTAGTTAATATACTTTTCAGCCCCTACTTGATTTTGAATTCTTGAGTGTTTGTGGTACCAATTGTGCTTATGTATTTTCTTAAGGTTCACTATGACTTTGGACTAAGAAATATCCTGTCCGTTTTAAGAACGCTTGGAGCGGTGAAAAGATCTAATCCCAAAGAGCCAGAGAAAACTGTTGTGATGAGAGTTCTGCGGGACATGAACCTCTCCAAACTGGTACTGTAACACTGATGACTTTCCCAAAAGAGTACTTTATTAACCTTTGTGAAGTGTATTTATTATGAACTTTGGAAAGCTCTTTTTCTTCAGCAGTTGGATACATTTCATTTTTTTTCTACTAGAGTATTTATTTTTATCCAAGTACAGTTATAGTGAGAGCACTATTTATTTCTTAGAGAGCGGAAAACACATCAGAAACGTTAGATGGAGAAATTATCAGAAATACCAACATATCCTAAGGGACCTGACCTCCTCCTCTAACTGCCTTTTTTTCTTTCTACATCATGTAAGGAGAGAAAGGAAAAATACACTGTGTTACTTTTTAATAGTGTCATTGAAGATTCTTAATCCAGAATTTCAATTTTAATTTTTTTGGGAGTCTATTGCTTTTTTAGAATATCATAAGAATTGCAGTGAATGAGGTTACTGGAAGCAGCTAATGCCTCCTTGTATAGTGTAATCTGTCTTGTCATCACTATTTAAAGTATTAATCCTTTCTTTCTATTGCTGTAATGAAAGGTTGTAACGTATCTAGAGTCCATGTATTTACATTTGCAGCCGGTTCTGTGATGGAACCAATTACTCAGTTTCTGATGTTAATCTGTTCAGTGCATTGGTACATGCATTCAAACCTATAGGCATGCTTCAGTGATTTACGGAATGAAAAAATCATAAGAAATCCAAGGGAAAATTCAATTTTAATAAATCTCGCTGTCTTGTATAACAAATTGAGAAACATGTGTGATTATATTGATACAAATTGTATTATAAAGTTAACATTTTTTCAAGCCTTAAGTATTTAATTTAGAAATTGCTACTTGTGATTGCATTGTATGAAATTCACTTTGTAATATTTACTTTGGAAAATATACACTGTCTTTTCTACTTTTCTACTACTGTCTTTTAAATGGCATGTTCTTGAATAATGTTTCAAGAATTTCAGTGAATAAATAATATATTTCCTCCCTACTTTATCCTTGACAGGTGGATGAAGATGAGCCTTTATTTATGAGTCTCATTAATGACCTATTCCCTGGAATTACTCTGGATAAAGCTGTGTATCCTGAACTACAGTCAGCCATTCAGAAACAGGCAGAGAAAGCAGGGCTTATCCATCATCCACCATGGATTCTTAAACTCATTCAGCTGTATGAAACTCAACGAGTCCGACATGGTTAGCATGAGAGAAGCGGTTTTGAGGCTACATAAAAGCAATAAAGTTTTTTATATTATCTGTACAGAGTGTAGATTATTTTCACAAAAAATGTATTTTGAAATTGGACAGATGTCATTTTTAAAGCTTATGTGGATAGTAAAGTATTAGAACTCTTTATCACTGTGCAATGCACACATAGCGAATTTTTAGCTTTGTAGCATTACATTTTTATGGGAAATAAGAAGGTGGCCTTCAGAATGATTGAAATTTCTATAGAACAAGTTAAAATGTAGAGTATTTGTTCCAATTCAGAGACGTCTGAATTTGTTCAGTATTCTGAAAACCACTGTTGCCCTCGGTGATCAGTCATGAAGCTTATGTTTAATGTTACTGTGAAATTGTGATGATGAGATTACAAAAATAATCTCTCAAGTCTTTAATTTTATAGATTTCACCAGGCATGCACTATAATTCCAAGTGCTGTTTTGTTCAAATCTGACCAGTTAGACTGAGGAGAAATAAGCCTCCCACCTGCTTGAGCAGAGAGTTTGGACAAGATGGCCTCCACGGGTCCATTCCAATGTCAAGCTTTCTATACTTGACATGTTTACAGTCCATGAGAGGCTAGATAATAAAATTTACCCTGTCCTAAGAAGAACACCGAAGATGTTACTACAAACAGATTTACCATTCATAACTGAAAAAAAAATATCTCCCTTTGAAATGCTTACCAAGACTCTGAAACCTTGGCTTTTTTAGCCTGTGAGAAAGAAAATATAAAGGAAATTTAACTAAAGTAGCAAATCTGTATTGAAGAAGCCATCCTTCTTATTCTTTTAGTGTGACAGTAAGTGAACAGTAAATGCAAGCAAATGGAACAAATAGAAGGAAGTACTCATTCACATACAGTCTGAGAGCTAATGCCTCAAAAGATTACTTCAGATTATGGATTAGAAGGAACTGGTTAATACTCAGTTGAGTATATAATTTGCATCCAAACTGCTGGATTCAGTGTTCCATATCAAATTATTATCATTGATACAGGAACCATGAAAGTTTTCATGATTTAAGTCATGATTAGATATACCTCTTGCTGGAAGAAGCTGTTTGAAAAATAGCTCCATAGGATCTCAGGCCTTCTCTGCTGTGGCATTCTGTTTAGATGCCTCTTTCCACATGTGCCTGCTATTCCATTGGTCATGCAGCTCCAAATGACCTAACACTTGGATGCCTGGGCTTTTCTATTGCACAGTCTTGCTCATGGTGGGAAAAAGACCCTTTGGATTATGGAGAGTTCCCCATAGGATTTCATGCAATGAAGAAAAATCTATAAAATACATAGTTCCTCTTGGTTGGAATAGAGGCAATATGTGCAAATAAAGAACCTATGTGCACACACCAGGCACTCTGTATTGTACCACATTAGGACTGTAACTTGGGCTTGAAGTTCCCTCGTTCTATTGAAGATGTTTCTAAAGCCAGCTAAGGACGATGTCCAGTTGCCACTAGGATTAACAGGAGTTACCTAGCTTCCATAGAAGGCTTTAGAAATTTCATCCTGAATGCTCATTTGCTTTTGAACAGACTCTAGACCTCTTGAATTCTTAATTTAGAAAATAAACTAAAAAGGATCAGCTGTAGACTCAATTTATTGTTGAAGTCATGGCTTATTTTCCTTAGACAATATGCATATATACTGATGAAATTAAAAGTGTAGTTACTGCCATTTTTTTTTGTAAGAAAATATGTATTCAAGTATCATTATAGTTAGGTGCAGGTGCATATTTTTGTTTTGTCTGCTTCAGGAAGATATGCTTGGTTTTGTATATATTGGGAACTACTCATTAAGTACATTTAGAAATTACTGGTTTTGTTTACCACCAGTTGTGTCAATGTCATTGCATGTGAACATCAAAAGGCAGTTGTGTTTTCCAATTAGAAAAAGGAACAGAACTGCCTGAGGGAGGATACAGACCCACATAGGCTTGCCTGTCATAATAGGCCAGTCATTTATAGAGAAACATCTTTTTTTTGTGTTGGCTTTTGGATAAAACAAGGATCACTAATGGAAAGGATCATTAAATAGTAACATATTTCATTTTAAACCATGTTTGTATTGTTTTAAGGTATGATGACTCTAGGTCCAAGCGGTGCAGGAAAGACCAAATGCATTAATATTTTGATGAAAGCAATGACAGATTGTGGTGCTCCTCATAAAGAGATGAGAATGAACCCAAAGGCAATCACAGCTTCCCAGATGTTTGGCACCCTTGATGTTGCCACAAATGATTGGACAGATGGCATTTTCTCTACATTATGGAGAAAAACTTTAAAAGCAAAGAAGGTAATGGATATTCTATTGTGATAGTTAATAAGGACATTTATTGTTGTTTCCATAAGATCTCATTATCTATCTTTCTGTGAAAGGTCTTCTGTTAGAAATTCAAATGGGAAAATGCAGTATTAGTTTTGCTTTGTATCTGAATAGCTGAATGTACCCACAAGTCAGAATTATGTGTATGCCAGAGAGAACTATGCTTCTCAAGCTCCAGAGGTTCCAGTATTAAATTGGAAAATATTTTAAGAGTTCTGCTTCCTTCTCTAAGCAGGTAGTCCTACTGTTCAAATTCAAAAGCAAGAGCTACTCATGTTTTGACATGAGGACAAGAAAGGTAATATTCTCCTGTCTGATTTTATGTCATTACTGCTCTATTTCCAAATTCTCTTATCACACCTGCACATGAAGTTTCACTGTGTAATATTACACTCAAATCTTCACTTTTATTCAGTTCTCATTTATAGAATAAGAAGCCTTATATGAGAAAATTAAGTAGCATCCCACAACGAGCGTGTGCCCGTGTCTGTGACTTAATTTAACTGGGAATGTTTTCATCCACCTTGATGGATGATGGGTTTGGTGATGTATTTTTTGTAGGAGAAAGGGAAAGCCTTATGTTTAGAACAGTCCAAACTCTTGTTTTTCACAATTCTTTGATATCTTTTTTTGATGTGGCACAATTTTAAAAAAGAAGGGTTAAATCCCTGAGCAATTTTTGAAATCTGCAGAACATACTGAGCCAGTCAGCAGCAAATTATGGTTTTATATCCAAGAGCACATCCCCTGAGATTAAATGTGTATTTTTGATATTTTTGGTCAGTTTACAAGAAGTTACATGTGTGTATATCTTTCTTTAGGGTGAGCATATTTGGATAGTTTTGGATGGGCCTGTTGATGCGATATGGATTGAAAACCTGAACTCTGTTTTGGATGATAATAAGACCCTGACTTTGGCCAATGGAGATCGTATTCCGATGTCCCCCAGCTGCAAAATTATTTTTGAACCTCACAACATTGACAATGCTTCCCCTGCAACAGTTTCTCGTAATGGGATGGTCTTCATGAGTTCTTCAGTGTTAGATTGGAAGCCTATTTTAATGGCTTGGCTGCAAACACTACCTGCTACATACTCTGATGTTCTTTGGAAATGCTTTAATGCTGTATTTCAGGTACTTAATAATTTTAGGAAAAAAAAAAAGACATTCCTTATTCTTTATTAATGAAGCGTTGTTTCATCCTAAATGTTGTTTCAATTATTTACTTGTGTTTGTTTATGTAATGAAATAAGAATGAAGGATTTAAAAAACAAAATGATCTCTAACATTAGTGAACAAGTGAGACTAAATCAGATGAATAATCTGGATGTTTTGTTTTGTCTGCATAGGATATTTGGCAGTGAATTGTTAAATCCATGATTATTTTATGGTGATGTCAAAACAGAAATGTTCTCTTTGTAATTGTTAATGCAATTTTAGTTCTTGTTAGGATACACAAAGGGAGGAGATAAATTTGCAATGTTTGTTTCAAATGTGAAAAAGTAAGTTCTGAAAGAAATTAAGCTTCATTTCACGCTAGTTCAATCTTTCTCAATTTCAGTTGTAACAAGAATGCATTTGGTCCATTATTTATTTTTATGTATTTTTAAATGATATGCTGTTGCTCAAATTAATTGTGAGTGGTTTGATGCTGTATGATGTTCTAAAATTCAATGAAAGTGACTGCAGTAGCCCTTCTGATTTTATAATCTGTGCATTTGTTCCAAAAGAGATTTTTCAGATGGCATCTCCTTGATACATTCTCTTACTAAGTTCTGCTCAATCAATAGATACACAGGGAGAATTCACAACATTCTTTCTCTCTGTTTTACCCTAGTATACTGAATATTTTAAAAGTTTTCAGTAGTATGATGGACAGTGGTCTTAATGAAAAATCTTAGCAGTGTGATTTTGTTCAGTTACGAAAAATTAATTTTTTTTCTTTGAAAAAGTTTATAATTACTTTTTAATCTTTCAGCTTTGTAGTCTTTTGATTTCCTCACTTAAAATCTGTGGAACAAATGCAGCTTGTTGATATCCCTTCTCTTCCCACTTGCTCTCTTCTCCAATTTTCCTGTGTCAGTTGAATCAGATTTCACAAGGGCTTCTCCTGTAATATTTTTCCTCTTTTTGGATTTTAAAAATGCTGTTTATAATGAACTTTGAGTGTCATTTTCAGAAAGATTGTTTTTGCGTTATGTTTTGGAATGCCTAGAATGCTAACAGATGTTTTCTTACAGATATGTTTCATTTTAGTGCCCGTTTACTTTATAACTGATGTTTAACAAGCTATTCATTTTGTTCTTAACAAGCTATTCATTTTGTTCTACCTCAAAAACACAATGATATGACATAGTATTTACTGCAGCAGCAAGAGAATCAATTCTGATAATGAATTTTAAAATATGCTTCTAAAGTAATGTATATGTGGGTCAATTTACTGCTTCTTTGCTACAATTCTGTTTATATTTTTTTGCTAAAACTTGCTCTGAAAATATAATAACAACATTTAGAATACCTAAGCCTGAAGCAATAGCAATAAAGTCCAGAAAAATATGTGTTTTATTAGATTGAGAGATGAAAATACAGTGAAATATGAAGTTAGTTCTGTGCTGAAGGCTGCATTTGCAACTATCGAAATGTAAATGAAAGCTGTCATGCTGTCAGCTTTTTTTCACACCTAATGAGCTATCTTTGCTGCTCACATAATAGAAGCAATGACAGTGATTTTACAGATGAAGGTGACACTACTTTTGTATTCAGATAGCTCTTTTTACGGTTAATATTTCCCTCCACATATAAAAAAATGGATAACTAAAAACTAAAAGAAAATTTGTGAAATAAGGTGCTTCAACAATGGTATCAAAGCCCAAATACAGAGCTATGTGAATTTAATGCTAGTATTAAGATAAGCACAGATATAAGCAGCTTCCAAATATCTGAATATTTTTTTAGAAGAAAATGAAGATTAGGCTGTGGATGGAAATACACTAACTAAGGAGAGTCAGACTTTAAGTATACCTATAGAGGTCTTCTGAAGACAGTCTAAATTAGAAAAAATAACTAAAATTGAAGTAAGATACTTGCTACAGTAATTCCAATTTGCTTTAAAAAATCCCCAGTGATCATATATGGTAATGAAAAAGAATTACTCTCTGAAAGCCTATATACTGGACAAAATCATCATTAATAAAGGTACAGCAAATAGCAGTTATGTAGGAGGAAGTCCCAGAGAATAATAGTTATGAATCAATGGAAAGAGTATAATTCTTTTCATGTACAGTGTAAATATCCCTGTAAATTATTAGCTTTTATGTAAAAATCAGGGATAAAGTAAAGAACAAAACAAAAAAAGAAGCAAAGCTGCAGCTTTATTCTGTGTTAAGATTATCTTTGAGTCCTATTCCCCTAGCATATTTTATACAGGGTGATTTTGGGGCTAGACATTCATTGTCCCATTCTCAGTTCTTTCTTCTCAGTAACATTCCCTGCTTGAGAGTAATTTCAATCATAGAATCATAGAGCTATTTCAAGTAAACTTCCATCCCCTTCTGATGTCTCTACTCTCTTAAAGCTATGCTACCATTGTTTTTTTTTTAAATCTGTAAATGTTGCTGCTATCTGTGATCAATAGAAGTGCTTATCTGATGGAAGTAATTACCCAAGACAGTTTCAAAGAATTGAAATAACTAAAATAATTATTTTTTTTAATTAGATCATGCTCACTTTTTTTTTTTTTTAATCTTTTATCCTGGATCCCTTATTGACCTATTCTGGAGACTTCAGAGAGGTCCTAAAAACAGCAGAGTAGACAGATACAACATCTCTCTCCATCCACATTAGATCTCCCCCTAATCACATTTGGGTAAAGGCTGCCATTACCTCTGGAGCATTGAGCTGAATGCTTAATCCAGACTTTCCTATCTTTAATATTTAAATGCTGATGATTATATTACTTTTACAAAAAAAAAAAAAAAAACTTGGCATAATTTAGTTGTGTTTGTCAAAATCTTGTGTATCTTACAAACTTCTTGTTCTAAAGAGTATTCCACAGTCCAGTGAGTTCCTCTGTAACTATACAATCATATTGGAAATGACAGTGGGTTTTTTTCTCATACAAGTTTTAACCATGTGATTTCATTCTGTACTCTTCTTTTGAAGGATAGCAAATTTCTGATCCACATTCTTTGCAATTTATGTTTATTGATTGTGGCCCAACTCATTTTTTCCAGTCTTCCATACAAACAAAATATCCTAATACGTAGTTAATTCATGCTAATTGCTGTCTAGTACTTGTATCCTACTATCTGTCATATATTGTTTTAAAAATGGTAGTAATAAAGTACTGGCATGTATAGACCTAATGCTTTTCTTTTTTTCAATAAACTCAACAAGAATAACACAAGCCTCACTGGAATTTTAAGTAGCATAAAACTGCTTCTGGTGAAAACAGTGCTCCTTAGAGTACAGAGTACTTTGACTTATGAAATATTTTTATTCTGAGTGTCTCAAACCAATTATTAAGCAATTTGAGGTTCTCAGTGTGACAGCTATAGTATTATACAGATGAAGAAGCTGAATCTCAGAGAGACTTAGGTCCAAGTTTTTAAGTTCTTTAGAACTGAATCTCCCACACTGCTTGCATGTAGGCAGCAACTGGTATTATAGAACAATTCTGCACTGCTCAGAGTGGACTTTACATCAATTTGCAACTTTGCTGAAGATCTTACAGAAAACTTGAGGCAAGCACAGTAGTCATCACCATGGAATAATCTGAGAAAAGTCTGGGTTGGATTTAAATCATTTGCAAAATTCCCTTTGGATCCTGTCATGGTTCGACAGAAAAGACTGCATTAGTTTAAAGAGGGTTAGGTACATTATGGTGCAATGAGAACAGATCAGATATAAATTTATAGTGGTGAGGTCATGTGTTACGTGCATATCATCACAGCAGTTTGAGTGCTTCTATCTTCCCACTACACAAATGGCAACGGTAGATTAAAATCTCCAGTGGAGAGCACAAATGGCAGATTTTTGATGTAACTGAAAAGCAATCTTCAAATTGCTCTTTATAAAATTGCTGTGCAACTTATGTGAATAATTATGCTGACTGTGGTAAATCAAGGCATCAAGAATATTATTGCTAGCCAATTTTCCTGGTTTGTCTGCATATTCGTAATTCCAGAAATGGGGATAACATTTGTTAGGAACAAAGCTGAGAATATTGTTGAAATTAAGAAATTGGCCATGTCTAAGAATGAAGCATACCACTGAAACAAACAAGCAGATTCCTAAAAATAATATTTTTCCTTTCCAGGATATGATCAATTTTGTTTTCTCTGCTGTGACACCAAAAATGGCGGTTTTAGAATGTATGTACATCAAACAAGCTATTGACCTTCTACAGGTAGATAAGACATCCATTTTTCTATCTGTCATTCTGTTATTTGTGCTGGGATGTTGTCCTAGGAAGGCAGTTGTCACATATTGCATGTGCTTTGCAGGGTTTATTGTCAGACCGAGATGAAAAGCAGCTCAGTGAGGAACATATTGCTCGCCTGTTCATTTTTGCTGTAATGTGGTCAGTTGGAGCTCTTTTGGAACTGGATGACAGGCTGAAAATGGAGCTGTTCCTACGAAAGCATTCTGCAGTGAAAGAACTTCCAGCTGTGAATGGAGAAGAAACCATGTTTGAATTTGGTATTAGTACCAGTGGCCAGTGGGAGCATTGGTCAAAGAAGGTTTGTATGCTGCGACATGCTAAGCTTTGTTAATGAATATAAAAGAAAGATGTATTTGGTAAGAGGCATATTATTTTATCATTTAAAGCTCTCCATAATTCAGTTAAGAAGATAAACCCTATGAACTGCTCAAAAGTTTTCTTTTTGGAAGACTTTTTTCTTTTCTCCATAAATGTCTTTAGTGGAGAATGGAAACATACATTTGAAATAGCTTTGAAAGTGAAACAGAAGAGTTATCTTAGGTTTGTCTGCTGTCTGTCACCCCAGTATTTAAGATGTCCCAGAAAGAAAGAGCTACCTCCCTGTAGTGGAGAATAGTGAAGTGAAAATACCCCATTAGTATACTAACATCCTTTTACAGAAGCTTGGCAAGGTACTGCTTGGTTATAAATCAATGCTTGGCTTTCAGGAAGAAAAATTTTGCAAACGCAGTGCATTTTTTTTTGTGTTCTAATACAAAGTGCCTGTGTGGCCATGTAGAAAATCTCGAACATTATTCATAACTTTCTTATGCAGGTCCCTGAATATATTTACCCTAAAGATTCAGTACCAGAATATACTTCCATTCTAGTTCCAAATGTGGACAGTGTTCAAACAAACTTTCTAATGCACACTATCATGAAGCAAGGAAAAGCTGTTCTGCTAATTGGGGAACAGGGAACAGGAAAAACAGTAATGATTAAGGTAGGTGGAATGGAAAAATATGTTATATCTTTGTATGATAACATTGCAATAAAAATAATTGACATTGGCACAAACGTTAAATTGAAGTGAAAGATCAATGCCTCTCACTGAGGCATTTTTTCAATACTTACATAGTCTACAATCAAAACAGCAAAAGTATCTATACTTTAGTACAAAGAGTCCATTTAAACTTTAACCATGATCACGAGATTACATGACTTGTAAATGCTCTTTTGTCTTTCTTTTTTTTTGGAAAAGCCAAACTGGTGATTTTGCTAAGGAAATATTAATTCTTGGAGGATTTTTTAAATTTCTCTTTGCTTTCTCAATGGTGACATATGTGAATTGATTTTTTTTACACCCTTGTTGCATGGACTTTCTTCACAAGCCACGCTGAGGAGAAATAAGGAACTTCCTTCTTTACTTGGGATAATGTTTTAGAGGGTAAATTTAGTGCACAAAATCTGCTCCTTTATTTCCTTCAATGGAAAAGACATAGTGCTCTTTCTGTGAAAGAAAATAATAACACAATTGCTATTAAATTAACGCATGTACTAATGACGTGTAAAAATTAATAACTTACTACGGAAGACTCAATAAAAAAAAGAATGAGCAAACACAAATTTCACATCAAAATTGAAATCCCTTTTTTAAACATGAAAATGTAATGGTTTTTAGCATGGTTTCTGCAATTTTTGGAGAAATATATATACCCTTTCATCAATAAAAGATAGCTATATAAAGCTAACCTACTGTTAGAACAACTGAATTTACTATACAAGCATCTGTGCCTCTACTGGAGGATTTGTAGAGGCTTGGAAATAGAAAATATTTGAAAAACACTGCCCTAAACCGACCTTTGGCTTTTGTAAAATCTGGATCCATTTTATGTCCTCCAGGGATGTGCTTTCTGAGCCCTGACATAAAATGAATTGTACCAATGCCAGTTGCCATTAATACTACTTTTTCAGCTCAGCTGTTGATGCCAACATGCATGCCAGTGTAATGTCAACTTCTGTTCTTGGCACCAGCTAGAGAGCTATTTTAGCAGAGTGCACAGGCGGGGTCTGGATGGTGGTCTTGATATTCTGCATACTGGATTTTGGCCAGATACTGGCAACCTTGATCCTTCAGCTGCCATTCCTGTCCCTAAAAATAATTGGAACTGATTCTTGGGTGTTGCTTACCCAAAGTCTATTCTATGGAGCAGAGTATGTTCCTTACACATGGGAGTTTTGTGTCAAAATGCCAGTAGATAATTGATCTTATTTAATGTTAAGACTGAAAATTAACTGCCCTTACAACTGTTCCCCTTCTGCTTTCTCCTTCTGTAGAATTTTACTTTTCAGTACCTTGTTAAGAAGAAATTTCCAGACATAAGCAGCTACTTTCATAAAGAAGTAAAAGGTTTTAATTTTCTAACCTTCAGGTACTAATCTGAAGGTTAGAGTAAGATGTCAGTATATTAAATAAAGAACTTATAATGGAATGCTTTTTTAAGACCTTTACTTTGCACTCTGTATTCTTAATTCATGAGTTGCAAAAGAGCTGAATTTGTCTTGAAACTGGTATGATAACACTGAAAATTGCATCCAGAATCTGATTGTTAACTAAATAAAACAACCTCATTGAATAAACTTATTTTTCAAATATATTTCTCATTTATGTGCTGGGGAATGTTACCATTACCATGTAAAGAATATGAAATGCTGTAGTGAGTAAAACACAAGTGTGTATGTAGAGTGGTTGTGAGTGGTTGTACGTTCATGGCTGCGGTGAGTTGGCCTTGGCTGCTTAATCAGCAATGACAGAGGTTTACTTTTATGACATACCAAACATCTCTCATCACCACTTTCATAAAAATAAGAATGTAAAGGATATTCAACTTTGTCATTGTGGTGGGAGAACTAAGTCTTTAACTTAGTTTCTTTCTATTTAAGTAGTATTTAGTAACTTTCTATTTAAGAAATAATGTTGGAAATCTGGAATTTTTAGTGCTGTTTTATGTTCCAGGATTCTTACTAAATGAAACATTTCCCTTGTTTTATGTGTATGTCTTGGTATGACTCCAGGGTTACTTTTTTTCTTTTTTGGTTCAATTATAAAACCACTTTAAATAAGAAGAATGAAACTCTTGTTGTTTTAGTGCATTAGCAGCTGCTGTGGGAATTGTATGTGTTCATAAAACCCAAGGATTCCTTCATTAAGAGAAGATAAATATCAGTAAATTTGATCTGTGTTTAATTTTACACTACCCTTCCTTTACTCTGCTTTAGTTATAAGGTATGGTGCTACAGTGTAAATGTACAGACGTTTTTTTCACTTGTTCCTTGAAGACTGCTGTAACACGCAACCATTAACAGCTTGAGTTTAAAAACCCCTCAGCAATTACTAATGCAAAATTTATTTGCATCCTGAGTTGTCATATGTCTATTTGTTGAGACACTTAGTAAGTGTTATTGAAACTTTAATACTTAGAAACTCTGTAGAAAACATCAACTGAGAGTTTGAATTTTAGGTGGGAGACAGTATGTTTCTTTTAAATAAACTGCTGCTTGACATTTTACAGTTACTAGCAGGACTGAGGTTTTGTAGATGTTTGATTTTCGCAGGGCAGCTGGGCATCTGTGTCTCCTGTCAATTGAAATAACCTGGAGTTACCGATGCAATTTGCTTAAAATTGGCTTATCTTACAGGATTACATGAGCAAGTATGATCCCGATGTTCACTTGACCAAGCGTCTCAACTTTTCTTCTGCAACTCTGCCAAATATGTTCCAAAGGAGCATAGAAAGTTATGTAGATAAAAGAATGGGTACCACTTATGGTCCTCCAGCAGGGAAGAAAATGACTGTCTTTATTGATGACATCAACATGCCTGTAATTAATGAATGGGGTGATCAGGTAAAAGGAAACTGTTAACATTTGAGAATTGATGGTCTTACTGTTACTACTGATGGAAATACTGACCTGCAGGTTTCAGAAGAAAGTAAGTTTAGGAAAAAATGTATAATATAATATGGACTAGATCAAGTTTGTCTCCTAAAAGCAATTTCCCCAAGTCAGTTTTTCTGTGGGTGATAAACTGTCAGTTCCAAGGGATTAGTGACAGCATCAAGCCATTTGGTGAAGACATTATAGATTTTAAGTCTTTTGTTTTGGCTGTGTACGGAGTCTGCAGAATTTACAAACTATCTATACTAAGAACCAGTTTGAGAAAGAATGCATACAAATCTAGGTAGCAAACAGAAATTCTTTCCTTCTGTCCACTCTGGACTTTAAAATACAGTTATTATTAGGTGAAATCTAATGCTACAGTTGACATACAAGTCTAGTGAGCTGTTTGGAGGTACTAATAAATGAATACTTTATTGACCTATACTCTGAAACTTTGACTTTAAAAAAAATACTGCTGAGAAAAAGTTGTATTCCTCCACCTAATGTAGCTCTGTAATCCTGTTCTCTCACTGCCTCTAAACAAGTGTGATTATACTTTCTGCTGAACTAACCATTCTGTGTTACTCATCTATGTGCCTGTGTCAATCTGAAAACATAGTCTGACTGAGTGTAACTTTGAAGTGCTGCATTTTCTTAGGCTGATGTTATGGAAGCTGAGTTGGATGCCTCTTGCTCACAAAGCTTAGCTGCAGCTAGTTCAGTGCACTGGGGCTCTTACTATTTTGTATAACTTTGTAAACTGCTGAAATGCCTAGCAAAAAAACTGAAATTCAGAAAGACAGGAAATGTTTCCTTTTGTTTACTGATTTGTTATACTACAGATTTTCTGTTCTCTTCTTTCCTTCCTTCTTTCCTTCCTTTTTTTTTTTTTTTTTAAAGTGGAAAACCCTGAAATACTTAACTGCTCCATTTCTTTTTTTGGGGGGGGGATAACTAGATCACCAATGAGATTGTAAGACAGTTGATGGAACAGAAAGGTTTCTACAATTTGGAGAAGCCAGGCGAATTTACAAATGTGGTTGATATCCAGTTTGTAGCTGCAATGATTCACCCTGGGGGAGGTCGGAATGACATCCCACAGCGCCTGAAACGCCAGTTCACCATCTACAACTGCACACTGCCTTCCAGTTCATCCATTGACAAAATATTTCGAACAGTAGCTGAAGGCTATTTCTGTGAACAACGAGGTTTTTCTGAGGAAATATGTAAACTGGCTTCTGCGTTAGTATCTACAACACGAAAAGTATGGCAAACAACAAAAGCAAAGGTAAATTTATGTCTGCTATGAAGTTTTTGAAGCATCTGACCATGACAAAATAATAAGACCCAGGCTTTTTGTACTGCCATGTGTGTTTATACTTCACATGATACCTGTAGGTATAACTGTCGTCTGAAGTTCCCATTCTGAAATTTTTACTGTAAGTACCTTGCTATTTGACTAACAAAATTTAAGCATAATACAGAGAGCATAGCTGATGAGAGCATTTAGATGTCTCCTATTTGAGAAAATGTCAAGGGCATAAGGAACCATAAATTAAAAATTAAACAGGAATCTTCTAAAAGGATGTTTAGAATTGTGAGAAAATTTAAAGATCTGACCAAGCCAATTTCAATAATTTACCAGCAGTCCTGGCTATCCAGGGAGGTCCTTGTTGACTGGAGGTTGTCAGATGTGGCCCAATCTACAAGAAGAGCAGGAACGAGAATCCAGGGAATTAGAGGCCTGTCAATTTGACCTTGATACCAGGGAATGTCATGGAGCGGATCATCTTGAATGTCATCACATGGCACATATGGAACAAACAAATGATCAGAAGCAGCCTGCATTTGTTTACAAAAGGCAGGTCCTTCCCAATTAACATGCCTGCCTAACCTTCTATATCAAGATATTATCTATATCAAGATATATCACTTAGTAGATGAGGGAATGGCTGTGGCTGTCGTGTACCTGGATTGTAGTAAAGCATTTGACTTTGTTTTCCATAGTATTCTTGTATCCAAGCTCATGGCTTGAATAGGTGTATTGTTCTCTGGGTGAAGAACTGGTTGGATGGCTGAGCTCAAAGAGTCACAGTGAATGTGGTTTAGTTAATTTAGTGGCTGATCACCAGTGGTGTTTTGCAGGAATTAATATTGGGCCCATTTGTGTTTAACATTTTTATCAGTGATCTGGATAAGGGGATTGAGCACACCCTTACTAAGCTTTCTAGTTAGCTGAAGTGTTGATCTGCTTGAGGGTAGGAAGGTTTTGCAGAGGGAGCTGGATGGTCTAGGCCCATAGGATGAGTCCAATTGCATGACTAGAAAAGGAATTAAGGGTGCTGATCGACAGCCAGCTGAACATTAGCCAGCAGTGTGCCCAGGTGTTCTGAAATGCCAGTGGCATCCTGGCCTGCATCAGAAATAGTGTGACCAGAAGGACTAGGGAAGTAGTTGTTCCCTTGTACATGTCCACTGTGAGACCATGCTTCAAGTACTGCATTCAATTTGGGGCCCCTCACTAAAACAAAAAAATTGAATTGCTTGAGCCTGTCCAGAGAAGAGTAACAAAGCTGGTGAAGGGATAAGAAAACAAGAGTCTTGAAGAGTGACTGAGGAAACCAGAGCTGTTTAGTTTGGAGGGGAGACCTCGTCACTCTCTACTAAACAACTACCTGGAAGGAGGTTGCAGCAAGGAAGGTGTTTGTCTTTTCTCTCAAGTGAAATGGAAAGCTGGATATTTGTGAAGTTAAAATTACAGTGCAGAGATGTTTGCTGATTTTTTTTTTTTTAGTGAAAAAAGTGGAGGAAGGTAGCAGAAAGGTGTGGATAGGCATGGGTTTAATAAGTGATCTGTTGATGTAAACTTCGATTATACAGAGACATAGAGAGTTCTAGTTTAACTTTTCAAGTATTGGCCAGTATATTCAACAAAAATACTGCTTAGTATTGGCAAGCTTTGGTAAATTGTTCATCTTTTATTCAAATCCTCTTTCTTCAACTCTTCTTCATTTTTACCTTTACCTTTGCTTTTTAAATGCCAAGTGTGCATTTCTGCTTTAATGCAATATTGACGTTGAATTTTGTGAAAATATGCAGTATTAATTTAAGTCTAGTTAGGAAATATTTTTATTTAGTAGTTATTTCAATATAGATTATGACATTCTTTTGCAGATCTTACCAACTCCAGCTAAATTTCATTACATCTTTAATTTACGAGACCTTAGTCGTATTTGGCAAGGAATGCTAACAGTTACTTCTGAAGTCTGCCAGAGCATCAGTGTTTTGGTAGCCTTGTTCCAGCATGAATGTAGACGTGTTATTGCAGACAGGTTCATCAGCCAAAGTGATAAAGACTGGTTTGAAGATACGATGAAAAAGGTAGGCAAATAGTATTAAAGTATTTGCTACATTGCTACAGAGAGAGACCAATGAAATGTTTCATAACTAAAACGATCCTTAATATATTGTTGTAGACTGCTGCTGCAGAACACGATCAAAATCTATTTGAAGATGGATCTGCAGAATTATACTTTGCTGATTTTTTGCGTGATGCCCCAGAAGCCACAGGAGATGAACCTGATGATGTAGAATTGAAGGCACCTAAAATTTATGAGCCTATCCCATCTTTGGATTATTTGGCTGAAAGATTGCAAATGTTCATGCAGCAGTACAATGAAAGCATCAAAAGCTCAAAGATGGATTTAGTATTTTTCAAGGTATTGCTTCTAGTTATGTTATTACAATGCCTCCTGGTCTTTTGCACTTACTGATGCATGTGTTTTAAACGCTTCTATCAGATTATTTTTGGAGATAGCTCAGAATGGCAAGTCAAATATCCAATGATCCTTATAAATACATAAAGCCATGTTTGTGTCTCCCAAATGATTTAAGTCCCCAAATTTTTTTTATCTTTTTTTGTAGTTCCCCACTTTTTCTTTCTTCTGCTGTGCATAATCTGATGCACAACTCATTTGTTTTTACAGTTCACATCATAATAGTCATCTGGTTTAAAGTTCTCTTGATGCATGGTGCTTTTTTTATCTTTAGATTGGGTGCTTTGGTTGATTTTTAGAACATTTCAGATTATTTGTTGCTCTAAGATAAAAACCACAGTTGAATAAGAAATTTCTATCGCATACTTGTATTGTACTTTTGGCAGCCTACCTAGAGAGACTGTAAATAGCTCACCTAAAAAGTTGGGAGAGTGTTAATCCGATTCCTTTCTAGTTTTCCTCTAGACCGCTAAAGAGGCATCTGTTCGGTTCTGCTGAGTACAAATATCGCATATGACAGCATGTCATATGAGCTTGATGAAGGGACATTTCTCCTGGACTAGGTTTGCTGGCCACTGAAGTCAAGGGGAAATGTCTTGTTGATTCTGTTTAGTCCAGGACCAAGTCTTTGGCAATGGCTTCAAAGAAGGCCTCTAGCTGTTGTGAGGCAGTTGCTCAATTATGTGCTTTTAGATAAATATACATTGTATTATTTTTACACCTTATCATCTCCCCCCCCCTTTTTTTAATACATAGGATGCAATCACTCATTTGATTAAAATATCACGGATTATTCGTACTCCACAAGGAAATGCATTGTTGGTGGGCGTGGGTGGATCTGGAAAACAGAGTCTGACCAGACTAGCATCATATATTGCTGGATATGAGAGCTTTCAGATTACTTTAACAAGGTAACACAGTGCAGTGTACGTAGACATTTGCTATAGAAATGAACTGCAAACAAGCAACTTAAAGCAATGCAAACCTGTCAAACATTTTATCCCTCTCTGTAAACTACATTTTCAACCAAAAGCACCTGTGCAAATACGCAATCTATAGATGACTGACCCTGCCATTTGGTGCCTTTATCCCATTAACAATAAGTCTTTCTATCCTTCAGCATTTGAGTCTGCAATGCATGCTTGTAAATTCCTGATAAATTATCGTTTTACTCTAAAGATAACATGGAATAGTCTAGTGGCGTATTATGTGCAGTGGCCAAATACAGATGACAGGGAGAAACAGTAACTTTTGTTACAGATGCCTATGGACCCAGCCCATATTATTACAACTGTTACACATTACTTAATAGTGGGTAGTGCTGAAATTTAGTAATTTGTGGAAGCTGAAGGGGAGAGAGGGGAACTCTTTTTCTATCTATCTAATCTATTTGTTAGAGCCCTATATTTTAAGTTGCATTTACTTGGTTTCTTTTCAGGGGGAGGAGTTGGGGGGAGGATGAGTCAAGACAGAGTTGGAAATAAGGTTTCCTCTATCTTTATTCTCTAGATGTTGTTTTGAAATAGTCACTGTCATTCCTGGAAGGAGGATTGGAAGAGATCTTTCCAATTAATTATTTGTCAGTATTGCTGCTTAATTGTCTGGAAGGTGTTCATTTAAACCTTCCTGAAGCAACTGGGAGTGTAATGACTGCCCTTCACCTGTTTATCTTTTTAAATAGCATTTATAGGGTTAAGAACCGAGGGTTGTCAGTGTGTATTTCTCTTTGAAAACTATGGAACATGTTGAGAATTTTTCATCTGTATGTTCTAATCAGAATACCACAAATCACTGTAGTAATTATAGCTCACACTAGCAAATTGAGCGGTTAGATTGTTGTACAAGTTCTACAGTGCTTGCATTTGAGGTATTTGTAGAGCAGTGTTAAGATGGAGCTGCAAGAGCAATAGAAGACTTTCTGTATGGTATATTTAATTTCAAAACAGAGCGTTATTTTCAGATACTGAACAGTGTGTTGTGTGTATTACAAGTATTACTTAGGAGCCTTGGAAATTAGAAGCTGATTTCAAAGAAAACAAGTTCCTAATTCCAGCAATTTAATAGTGTAAGGACACAATGGACAAAATCTGCCATTTTACTAACCTTATTTACTTTTCTTCTTATTTCACAATCTGAATCATGAATTTGCATGGAATTCATCAGAATCATACTTATATGCACCAACTGTAAGAGGCGTAATGAATGAATCAGCCCAAATGATAATATGTTCAAACATATCCTTTCTGTGGCTTGATTTCAGTGAAACCAAATAGCACAATAGAAAACTCAGTTGTGGTTATTCTTGTCTCTTAGTGATTTAATTTAACTTGCTCTTAATATCTTCAAAAGATAATCCATCTGTATTTGTGTAACAGCAATGGGCAACAGAACCAGCTTGACAACTTAATCCAGCTATACTAACCTTCCATTTGAACGAAGAGCTTTAGTCTACAATCTGTAGGGCTGCAAAGCAGCTGTATCATGCATATATTAAAGATAGTGTTACTCTTACTTTTTTTTTTCTAGCATCTTGTTCTATTGGTTTCATATCCTCTCCTATGATTTATGGAACCAATCATTCACTTTGGGAAAATATTTAATAAAAAAAAATCCCTGAAAAATGAAAGCAGGAGATACAGTATTTATTTCATATGTAAAATTTTATCCTGCCTAAGTAAACTGAGCTGTGTGAAAGGTATTTCTCAGAATGATCTATCATTTTTGTTCTTTCTTTCTTTAATCTTTTTCTGTCCCAGAACATACGCCACCAATAACCTCTTGGATGATCTGAAAATCTTGTACCGCACTGCTGGGCAAAAAGGAAAGGGCATTGTCTTTATATTCACAGACAACGAAATCAGAGATGAATCTTTTCTTGAGTACCTGAACAATGTTTTGGCTTCAGGTGAAGTTTCAAATCTTTTTGCACGAGATGAAATAGGTGAAATCACGCAAGATCTGATACCAGTGATGAAGAAAGAGTATCCAAGGTGTACTCCAACTGGTGAAAATCTTTATAATTACTTTCTTACTCGGGTTCGCAATAACTTGCACGTGGTTCTTTGTTTTTCTCCTGTTGGAGAAAAGTTCAGAACTCGTGCACTCAAATTTCCAGGTCTGATTTCAGGCTGTACCATGGACTGGTTCCAGCGCTGGCCTAAAGATGCTCTTGTAGCAGTTGCACAACATTTTTTAGTTTCCTACTATATAGAATGCACAGATGAAGTGAAAAAAAGTGTTGTTAACACCATGGGAACATTTCAAGATATTGTAGCTGAAAAGTGTGTTGAATACTTTGAACGATACAGACGCCGAACATTTGTGACTCCAAAATCTTACCTGTCCTTCATTGGAGGCTACAAAGCTATTTATAAGGAGAAGTTTGGCAATGTTGGGAGTTTGTCTGAACGTATGAGAACAGGTACTGTAAATTCTGGTTGTGTATTTATATATATATATATATATATATATATATATATACTTTGAGAAGAATCAGAAGAAAAGAATGTTAAAGTGTTAATTCTTACATGCCTAGAAAGTTAGCTTATGGATTTGAACTGTGAGCTCACTTTCATTTGGAAGTAGATTGTTCCATTTTCAGCTTTTTTGTGTATGATCACAAAATACGTGGAGTTTTTGTTTTGAGGATCTTTGTGAATGTTGCATATTGCAGGTGAGTTTTTAAAATAGCATCAGCTAGCAGCTAAAATACCTGAAACTCCTGTTATATGCCTGTATGCCAAGGAGCTACTGACTTCTGGTTTTCACATTTAAACATACTAAAATTAAATCTGAGGAAAAGTAAGCAATACTCAGATTCAGTCACCATGAAGATTCTTTTAAATAAACATTATATACCAAGTGCAAAAATACTAAAATAGTGCGCTGCATGATGTCATACACAGTAAACAAACAGTTTCTGAAACTGAATGATCTTTAGAGTTGAACATGAACATAAATCATTTCTTCTCCTACTGCTACCAACTTCAGAACAGTGCTATTTACACGTATCTGTGCATGGATAGATGGTGGCTGGCTGGCTGGAAGGAATATTCATACTTTTTTTTTGTAGGTTAGAAAGATTTACATGATTTGTGTGCATGTATTAACTAATGAGAATTTTTATACGTATACATACATGTGATTTTTTCATCCTTTGATAAAATATTTGAAATATTGCTCAAGAATCTAGCCTCCCTGCTCATCTGGATCTTCATATGTTTAATATGCCTAATCTTGTCTTCACTTGCATTGTTTAAGATGTCAGGTTCCTCTTTTCTGTTCTGTGGATCTTAGGAACAGTCTAGTACTTCATATGGTCTTGTGAATTTCACACCATGTGTATTATTTAGCATCCCTCTCACATATAAGAGTGTATATAAGTGACCAACTGACAGACTCTGAAGACTGTTACCCATAAAACAATAATTAAAAAAATATGTGAAATACCAAACAAATATTAGCCCTGATTAATTTAGGTGGGGATCACTCACTGGCATTTCTGAATGTGAATCTAAGTGACTTATTTTCAGTAACCAGATCACTTCACTGTGGTTTTTCTCTCATGTACTCATATTGCTGCATGGAATTTATTGTATACAGGTCTTGCAAAACTGATGGAAGCTGAGGTTTCAGTAAGTCAGCTTTCCAAAGAGCTGGTGATGAAGGAGAAAGATTTGGCTGTAGCTTCAAAAAAAGCTGATGAAGTTTTATTGGAAGTAACAATGAAAGCCCAAGCTGCCGAAAAGGTGAAAATGCAGGTTCAAAAGGTAAAAGACAAAGCTCAGGCCATTGTGGATGACATTGCCATTGATAAAGCAGCAGCAGAAGAGAAGCTTGAAGCTGCAAGACCTGCACTGGAAGAAGCAGAGGCAGCCCTGCAGGTCAGAATCAAAGATACTCTGAACATACGTGTACTTAGCAATTGTTGTTTGTGTAATATTGTGGTTTGTGCTTCTGACTTGAAAAAACAAAATAATATGAAGTGGCTAGCACTGACTTGGTAGAAAAAAACTGAAAAGTGAGGCAGTGGAGTGGAGAGAGAAGAAGTATTTGCTCTACTGTCAGGTAGCAAAATGAGTCACTTAGTGGTACAAGCTGTCTGGCCTTTCTGTAGTGCTACTTCTGGGTCACCTGCAAAACTGCAGCAGTGGGATTAAATATGCAGTCCCCCACAAAACATCTTTCTCTACCATCAAGTGATGGCTTAAATAAATTGATTATTTTCTTTTCAGACAATAAAACCTTCTGACATTGCAACTGTTCGCAAACTGGGTAAACCTCCTCACTTGATAATGCGAATTATGGATTGTGTGCTACTTTTATTCCAAAGAAAAATAGACTCAGTAACAATTGATCAAGAACGCCCATGTGTGAAGCCATCATGGACTGAGGCTCTGAAACTAATGAATAACTCTGGATTTCTTGGCATGCTGCTTAGTTTTCAGAAGGTAAGAAGTTGTTAGTGGCATTATTATTCCTATAGCTATCTTAAAGATCACGTAAAATCATCCTCTTATTTGTGTCCTATATCATCCACAGGAACAGAAGGTCATAGGTAGTTTGGAACACATTAGGTTTTGTGCATCTGTTGTTGCAGATAACTATGTCTGTTTTCCTCTCCATTTTCATGGTTCCTTATTTCAGTAAACTTTCTCCTGGACCACACAGTTACAATGTCAGACACAATTATTCCAAGCACTGGATCAAATCTTGAGAAGCTTGATTGTATATTTATTCAAGCAGCTCTTGCTTCTCAGTAGAAATTTGCCTAAAAGGGTTCACTGTTGTTTTTTTGTCTCACGATCTCCAGTGAGATGGTCTCCATCTACCAGACCTGTTTGCATATAGGGTGCTCCAGAACACCGTCCCCCAAATTGTTTCATGGGGAGGAAATACAAAAGAGAATGAACATCCTGTCAGCAAAAATACAGTGCTATCTGGGAACATTTGGGGTTATTTTGTCAGAAAAGTAGTGAAGTGCAGAATGATCAACTAAATGAAAAATAAAAACACAGATTTTTACTTCTTTTAGGGGCAGAAGTCTGCCCTATTTACAGCAAGATTCTCTGGACTATGATGCATGGGGAATTTCTCAGCAGGGAAGAGAAGATGTCACATGTAGCTAGACCAGAAGAAGATCCAGGATGGGTTATAGAATAGCAAAATCAGAGCCCAACTCTAAAACCCAGCAAACTGAGTTTTGGCAAAACCTGTGTTTTCTGCAATGTTGCAGAAAACTCTGTTCATTTGTGTGCTGATTCTCAAATTAGCTTCAGCTGTGCATTTTGCTGATGTCTTTAGGCTTCTGGGGTTTTTCTGTTGTGCAGATGTGGCTTGCAACTGCTACTCTCCCAATCCCCAGGAGCCACTTCTCCCTGTGAGCCATATTGGCATGGCATCATGAGGAAACTTGCACAGCTTCTGCAGACAGTCTCTTTCTGGGGCTGTCAGTCTGGCCACTTTTCCAAGTGCTACCTTCTCTAAACAGATAGAGGCATTGAGCTTAAAGATAATGGGGACCAATTATAGACTCCTTACTCAAGCATGTCTCTAATGAGGTTTCCAGTTTTGGCACTTATTGATACTACATGTGTTCCTGCTGATAGTTTGCAACACATTTAACTTTACTCAGAGGAGTCTGAACAGCCTCTGTGAGGCTAAGTTCCTGCAGGAACTCATTCTGATGAATGTGACAGGGAATTCCACACTGTATCTATCCCTGATGAAGAACTTTTCATGCCGTCCCTTTGCCTTATTTGTTGTTTCCAGTATTGACCATGTATGAGAAGTTAGGCCATCATGTCTGGAGTTCTTAGTATACTGTACTGCTTGCTTTTTTTTTGTGAGATTTTTGGTATTTTCTTATTTTTGTTATGCAAGGAAGATCAGTGGATGAAATAACTCCTTGGGTTTAAAATGTGTTCCTGAAAAGGAAAAGAATGACATTTGAGTAGGAACTTAAGCCACTGCTGTTTGGTCTTTGCTGCACCCTTGCTGGCTTTCTAACTTATAATTTTAAGTAGGAGAATAGAAAAATCAAAATGTTTACCTGGCATTACTCTTCATTTTAGCAAATGCTCATAATTGAAACATCATAATATATGATTTTAGGAATACTGTAATGAATGTCTTTGTTATTATTATAGTAGCTAGGGATCAGACAGGTACAAGACTGCCCTTCGTGATAAGTACCTCCAAGAAAAGGGTATGTTGCTTGATGCTATTAATGGAAGATCGTTTTTAGACTCATTGCAAGAAACATGTTAATACATTGCCAATAAAAGGAAGATTCTTAATGCTTCTGTTGTTAAGCAACTATTATTACTCCGTATAATCTGTTCTACTCTCTACATTGCTTAAGGAGATGAATTCCATTTTCTTCTAACACTTGTGTAATTATAGATTAACCACCATCATCAAAGATCTGGCTTTTCATACTCTCAGCAGAAGGGAGAAAAAATGTAAGATTAGAATAATGAAGTGAAAAGCTGAAAGAAATCACATTTACAGTTAAGGAAAAGGGATGGGTTTTCAATGAAGTCGTCGTTGGTTTCTGTACAGAAATTAGAAGTTTCACCTTTTCCCTTTCCCAGGCTTCATGTTGAACTCCCTCCATTTACACTGTGATTTGTGTGATGTCATGGTGAGCTGGTTCAGGGAACTAGCCTAGAAGAAAACTGAACACTGTTGAGCTGGCTTGGATTTCTATCATATTAGCTTCCAAAGTAGCTCACTGAGAGCATTGGTGATGGCATTAAAGATGGGGCAAGAACAGATCTTGAGGCTGAAAGGAAAAGAAGGTGCAGAGAGTAGTATATAGGAGTAAGTTAGACCAGCTTAAGTTGTCAGGTGCTACAAGTGTGAGTAATATCTCCAAATATTATGGGCCAAATAAATGTAAGAAATGTAAACTCTAGTCAACTTTTATTCAATGAAAGTAGGAGCTATTTTTACTTGAGTTCACAAAAAGACAAAAATAATCCGTCCTTTACAAGACTAGAAGGCAATGTCTGTATTCATGAACAGTATTTAGTTCACTTCTTCTGTAAGTTGTAATGTTTTTAAAAAGAAAAGCGTTTTGGTGAAGCAGACTTTATTCTAACATCCATTCTCAAAAATAATTTTTCCTTTCTGTTGTCTAGGACTCAATTACAGGAGAAATTGTGGAGCTTTTAGAGCCTTATTTGGACATGGAGGATTATAATCTGGAGACGGCTAAAAAAGTGTGTGGAAACGTAGCAGGTCTATGCTCATGGACACAAGCAATGGCTTACTTCTATGGTATTAATAAAGAAGTCCTTCCTCTTAAGGTATTTCATATTATTCATTCCATTTTTCTGAGAGATGACTATGGTTGAAGGCAAAAAATATAACAGTATTTTGGCTAAAAAAGGTAGCGATTTACAAGAGATTCTTATTTCTTAATTTTGAAGTCCAACAACCAAAAGTAAAAAAATTCCTGGCATTTTTTCCCCTTACGTGGCTAAGCTGTGGTACAGTTGTTACTTGTGTGCGTGCAATCAGTTTTCAATGGGAGTGTTCAGTGCAAAAATTCTTTATGCAATTTAGCTATTGGCAAGTGAGAGTTACTATGTCTGTCCTTAACCTTGGTTCCAGGCACCACAGCTTCAAGAAAATTTTAGTGAATTTAGCTGGAATTGAATTATCTAAGAAAATTTTTGAGTGTCAAGTTGCTACAAGTGATTGTATAGGTAACATATAGTCACCTGGCACAGAAATCTTTTGGAACTGTGAAATTTTTGTAAAATTACAGTAGAAAGAGATCAGCTGCCATTATCTGTACTGCTAAAGGTGGTTTTATTATCTTGGAAATGTTTAATTTATGAGCACATTAAAAAAAAATAACTTTGAATATTTATATAGTGATTTATAATAATTGCTTATATGGATGCTTTTATTGCTTTTTTTGAACAAAATACATACCAATTGGCTATGCTTCCACTGTACTTATGCTCAGTCTCCTTTTGTGTAATTCAGTGTATCCACTGCACACTCAAAAGTCTTCACATATTTTCTTAGTATATCTGGATAGATCTAATTCAAATCCATTAAAACATAATATTTTTGATCCAAGTAACTGATAACTATTTTTTTGTGATTTATATTTTGAAAATAATGGAATGTTCACTAATGAAAATAGAATCTGACGTGCACCTATTTAGAGCTGTAAAAGAAAAAAACGAGGGGAAATGTTGGCCTAAGGCTCAGATGAAACTCCATAAAAGCTGCAGAAGTGCTCTTGCAGTTTTTAATTATACATGATTTAAGGTTACTTATACATTTAGCTTTATATTCATATGTTTACATCTTGCCACACTGGAACTGATAAAAAGCTAAGCATGCATTTCTTGGCAAAGTGATATCTATTGTCAGGTATGGCAATAGTTTCCATTATTTTAAAATTGGAGATAATAGAGGAAGGAAAGGTTTAAAGAAGAGATTGTGGGAAGCTGTGGAGTGATACTAAGAAAATAATTGAAAATAAATGTACAATTAGATTTCATAAAAGACTAGCACAGGGTAAATCATCCAGTGCTAAAAGCAGGTTTACTGAATGAATTAATCAAATCACTTTATTCTAACTGCAGTTCTGGGAGACAACCCCTCTTCAACACTTGCATAATCCAGCCAATGTATTTTTTAATTGCATCTTAAATGGAACTCAGTGCCTCCTTAATCTTAAATGTGACACTTTAGGAAAACTGACTAATAATGACTTATATTTTAGTAATTATTGTGTGTAAGCATGCAAAAATGAATTCTTCCTGAGAAATGAATACCTACAATCTTTAGACTTTTGGCCTCCAGCCTAAGGGTCACTATTCAGAGTTGAACACAGACAATACAAGCAAACATTGCCTGCAAACGTAGAGCAGTGTGGTTGTTTATCATATAGCAGCCACAGTTTATTTATTGCTTTCCTGTAGACCCTCAACATGACCATGAGCGGTTCCTCGCTAGTTTGTTAACTAGTCAGCAAGCCTACTGGATTAACCTGATAATTCTGAAACACCCAGTGCTATTTATCCATTAGCTGAAGAATACGGCAGCAGAATGAGGACGCCCTGGCTTTAGCTGTGACTGTGCTAGCCTCCAATTAAAATAAGGAAATAATTTCCTTGGAGATGTCTCCAGTGATTTTAATTAAGATCTCCTTAGGCTGTTATGATGATCAAGAAAAGTTTGTCTGCAGTTTATAAATTCTGTTTGATATGAAGGATTGTCCCTATCACATGCTGCTTTAAATATGGGACCTTATTGCCTTTTCTACTTTTGCTTGTCTCTGTGTTGAACTAAAACCCACAGGAGGCAATGAGTGGAATTTCACCTTAGGAGGAACCAACAGCAACACAGTATGAAAATTTGGGTGCCAGCCATTTAAGAAAGAGTGTGCTTGTCAAGTTGGTACCCACAAGCATTTGAGTATGGATTCAAAGAAATCATTTGTATCAGAAATAGTGTTGCCAGTAGGAGTAGTCATTGTCCCTCTGTACTCAGCCCTGGTGAGGCCCCACCTCGAGTACTGTGTCCAGTTTTGGGCCCCTCACTGCAAGAAAGACATTGAGGCCCTGGAGCATGTTCAGAGGAGGGCGACGAAGCTGGTGAGGGGTCTGGAGCACAGGCCTTATGAGGAGCGGCTGAGGAAGCTGGGATTGTTCAGTCTGGAGAAGAGGAGGCTCAGGGGAGACCTTATTGCTCTCTATAACTACCTGAAGGGAGGTTGTAGTGAGCTGGGGTCGGCCTCTTCTCTCTTGTAACTAGTGACAGGATGAGGGGGAATGGCTTCAAGTTGCGCCAGGGGAGATTTAGGCTGGACATCAGGAAACACTACTTTTCTGAAAGAGTGGTTAGGCGCTGGAATGGGCTGCCCAGGGAGGTGGTTGAGTCACCGTCCCCGGAGGTGTTCAAGAAACATTTAGATATAGCGTTGAGAGACATGGTTTAGTGGGGTTATTGGTGGTAGGTGGATGGTTGGACTGGATGATCTTGTAGGTCTTTTCCAACCTTGCTGATTCTATGATTCTATGATTCTATGATTTACATCAAGAGGGTGAAAGGGAGGATTAGATCACCTATAACAAAACAGGTTAGAATCAGGACATGTAACTAGGAAAGGAAGAAGTGAAGAATCTTTCAATAGCTATAGAGGCTGCGTAAAGCAGATAAGAGGCAGGATCTCCATCCCTTTCAAAGGTTGTTTTAATTCCCCCAAATGGTCACTGATAGCAAAGAAATTGAGGACAAGATTTTATGAATGTCATTCTGCACGGATCTATTTGCATTTATAGATATGTATGTATGTTTTTTTTTTATATATGTGTGTTTGTGAGTAGTAAATTTTTGAGATGGTGAAGAGAAAACATTTTTGAATGCCTGCAAAACTTATGAATGTGCTTGCTTCTCTTACAATGTTTCCCTAAATTATCTCAGAGTCCAATATTCTCATGATAGTGAGGCTCTGATCAAGACAACACAAGAACAGTGGACCATCTGTGTGAAAAATCAGCAGTAAGCTGGGGCAGGAGCATCTAGAGATTGCTTTTCCATGATGTGATGTCAGCCAGATACCATGTACCCACGGAATGACTGCAAAAATAAACAAACAAAAAAAAACCAGTATGGTCACCCAACGCATCCACAAAGCACTTCTAGTAATGTTTCCTGAATTTACTAAGCAACAGCTGCTCTTCACAGTGATCAGGGGTTGTTCTAGGCATTCCATTCATGAGCAGAGATAGCATTTAACAGTTTGAAGATTTTTA
>NC_034410.1:86958748-86994308 GCF_002078875.1 Numida meleagris | reverse complement strand
TGGGTCACTCGATCATAGAAGGAGATCAGGTTGGTCAAGCAGGACCTGCCCTTCACAAACCCATGCTGGCTGGGCCTGATCCCCGGGTTGTCCTGCAAATGCCGCGTGATCTCCCTCAGGACAATCTGCTCCATAACCTTCCCTGGCACCGAGGTCAGGCTGACAGGCATGTAGTTCCCCAGATCCTCCTTACGACCCTTCTTGTAGATGGGAGTCACACTGGCAAGTCTCCAGTCTTCTGGGACCTCTCCAGTTGACCAGGAACACCGATAGATGATGGAAAGCGGCTTGGCTATCTCCTCCGCCAGCTCCCTCAGCACTCTCGGATGGATCTCGTCTGGCCCCATGGACTTGTGGCAGTCCAGGTGGAGTAGCAGGTCTCTGACCGTTTCCTCCTGAATCGTGGGGGGTTTATTCAGCTCCCCATCCGAGACTTCCAGGTTAGAGAGTAGAGTACTCTGAGGATAACTGGCCTGACTTTTAAAGAGTGATGTAAAGAAGGCATTGAGAACCTCAGCCTTTTCGTTGTCCTCAGTGGCCACATTCCCAGCTGTGTCCAGAAAAGAATGGAGATTCTCCTTGGTCCCCCTCTTACTGTTAATTATATTTGTAAAAGAGTTTCTTGTTCCCTTTTATCCCAGCAGCCAAGCTGAGTTCGAGCTGGGCCTTTGCCTTTCTAATTTTCTCCCTGCACATCCTAACAACCTCTCTGTACTCTCCCCGAGTTGCCCGTCCCTTCTTCCACAGGAGGTAGATTTTCTCCTGGAGCCTCAGGAAAAGCTCCCTGTTCATCCACGCCCGTCTCCTACCCCGCTGGCTCATCTTGCGGTTCAGGGGCACAGCCTGTTCCTGCGCCTTCAGGACTTCCTTCTTGAGGAGCGACCAGCCTTCCTGGACCCGTTTACCCTCCAAGACCGAATCCCAAGGGACCCTCCCTACCAGACTCCTGAACAATTTGAAGACCGCCCTCCGAAAGTCCAAGGTAGCAGTTTTGCTGTCCCCTCTCCTGGTTCCACCAAGAATTGAGAACTCTACCGTTTCACAATCACTCCTTCCAAGGCAGCCACTGACTTCCACATCTCCCACCAGACCTTCCCTGTTTGTGAACAGCAGGTCTAGCAGGGCACCTGCCCTGGTAGGTTCTCTCACCAGCTGCAGAAGGAAGTTACCTTCCATACACTCTAGAAACCTCCTAGACTGCTTCTTCTGTGCCGTGTTGTATTCCCAGCATATATCAGGGAAGTTGAAGTCCCCCATGAGGACAAGGGCTGGCAATCGCGCAACTTCTGCCAGCTGTTCATAGAATGCCTCATCTGTCTCTTCGTCCTGGTTAGGTGGTCTATAACAGACCCCCACCAGGATGTCTGCCTTGTCAGCCTTTCCTTTGATCCTAACCCATAGAGATTCAACATTATCTTCCCCAGTTGCAAGCTCAATAACATCAAAACAGTCTCTAACATAGAGAGCCACACCACCACCCCTCCTTCCTTGCCTATCCTTTCTGAAGAGCTTGTAGACATTCATTGCAGCACTCCAGTCATGGGAGCGATCCCACCATGTTTCCGTAATGCCAACTAAGTCATAATTTGCGTGCCACATGATGGCTTCCAGCTCCTCCTGTTTGTTGCTCATGCTGCAGGCATTGGCGTAGATGCACTTCAGCTGAGCCCCTTGCCTCACCCGTAATCCCAATGCTCCCCTAGGCACACCTCTTGCAGGCCTGGTTTTATCCCCTTCCCCCTTCCTCTCTAGTTTAAAGCCCTCTCTATAAACCCTGCCAGCTCCTGGGCAAGGATCCGTTTTCCCCTTTGAGACAGGTCAGACCCATCAGCAGACCTCAGGCCTGGTGCCGAGTAAACCGCCCCATGATCAAAGAACCCCAAATTCTTGTGTTTGCACCAGCCTCTCAGCCATGTGTTTATGAGATGGGTTCTCCTGCCCCTCTCAGTGTCCTTCTCTGTCACTGAAGGGATAGAAGAAAATACCACCTGTACTCCTTTTCCCTCAACTAATTGCCCTAGTTCCCGGAAGTCATTTTTGGTAAGTTTCAGGCTTCTGTCAGCAAACTCATCGCTGCCGGCCTCAACTATTAATAAAGGGTAATAATCAGAGGGGCGGATCAGACTGGGGAGTTTTCTAGAAATATCCCTGACCCGGGCCCCAGGGAGGCAGCACACCTCCCTACGGTTAGGGTCAGGCCAACATACGGGGCCCTCCATTCTTCTCAGAAGGGAATCACCTACGACAATCACCCTTCTGTCCTTCCTGGTGGAGGCAGTCTTGAGGCGTGGAGTCGACCACCTCATCCTAGGCAACTTTGAAGGCAGACCTCCTCCTGCATCCTCACTCACTTCTCTCTCAGGTTCCAGGGCCTCAAACCTTTTACACAGGGGCACCTTTCACCTTTTCAACATAGTCACCACCACTGGATATGCACTTTCACCAGCAATGAACATGAGTCTATACGCTGTGCACGTAAAACTCTGCACCAGCAGAAGTGACCCACTGTTGCTGAAATGCACCACTCCCCGCTTCACTGTGCTGACATCCACTGTTTGGTCTCCATAAACATTCAGCAAGTGCCAATGAATGTCAATGGGTGCCATTTTCTCTGCATGGAGGAATTCAATGACACACCTTTCCTTCATACACACTTCCACATCAGAGGCCATTCTGTCAGACTGCCCTTTTCTGCTGCCATCTGTTGCACAGCAACAACATGCAACAGAATATTGGTGGGACGGTTCAACCTCTACTGCCATACCACCAAAATCCACCTCTGACATTGTGGGCCAACGTAATAAAATGGGAGGCATTACTTTCTGAGCAGCTCTCATACAGGAGTAAGTATATTTAATCCTTCCTCATTTAAGCAAGTAGAGTATTCCATGAGTATGGTCTTGGTTGCAAGAAACCTCTGTTTCAGTTACCCTAGAGCAAATGTTTCTGTCAAGACAAATTTTGTCAAAAAAATTTCAGTGAAAGCACACACATTCCTATTACAGCTAAGAACTGTAGACATTTCAGGCATAAGTGACATTCTAAGGAACTACACACAGAAAGAGTATAGATAGCCCTAAATTATCTTAAGCTTATTCAAGAAGCTGTTAAAATTCAAAATATCCATTATGTCTCCATTTTTAAAAAATTATTTTAAGCTTTCTTCAGTATGAAACACACAGATACTAAACAGAATGTGAGGAGTGGTGTTCCTCCGGGGTTGGCATTGGGATCACCATTATTTAATGTCCTTGTCAACAACATGGACAATGGGATTGAGCAAATTTGTGGACAACACAAAGCTGTGTGGTACAGACAATACACTGGAGGACCTTGACAAGGCTTGAGAGGTGGGCCTGTCTGAATATCATCAAGCTGAACAAGGCCAAGTGCAGGGCGCTGCACTTCGGTCAGGGCAATCCCAAACGCAAATACAGGCTGTGCAGAGAATGGATTGAGTAACCCTGAGGAGAAGGACTTGGGGGGTCTTTGCTGACGACAAGCAAATCATCCTGGCACAACTTGAGGCCCTGGCACAACCTGAGGCCATTCCCCCTCATAAAAATTGTTCCAGGGCAGGTTTAGGTTGGATATCAGGAAAAACTTCTTTACAGAAAGGGTTGTTAAGAATTGGAATAGGCTCCCCAGGGAAGTGGTTGAGTCACCATCCCTGAATGCGTTTAAAAACCATTTGAATGTGGTGCTCAGGGACATGATTTAGTGGTTGGTTGTTAGAGTTAGGGTAGTATGGTTAGGTTGCGGTTGGACTTGATGATCTTTAAGGTCTTTTCCAACCTGAGCAGTTCTATGATTCTATGATTCTATGAGCTGGCAGTGTGCACGTGCAGCCCAGACAGCAGATAGTATCCTGGGCGGCTTCAAAAGAAATGTGGCCAGCAGGCTGAGGAAGGTGATTGTCCCTGTCTGCTCTGCTCCAGTGAGGCCCCACATGGAGTACTGTTTTCAGCTATGGTACTCACAGCATAAGAACATGGAGCTGTTGGAGTGAGTCCAGAGGAGGGCCACCAAGATGACCAGAAGGCTGGAGCACCTCCTGTCAAGAAAGGCTGAGGGAGCTGGGCTTGTTCAGTCTGGAGAAGAGAAGGCACCGCGGAGACCTCATTGCAGCCTTCCACTGCTTAAAAAGGGGCCTACAGGGAAGCTGAAGGGGGACTTTTTCCAAGGGCATGTAGCAATAAGATAAGGGGTAATGACTTAAAGCTAAAACAGATTTAGATTAGATATAAGGAAGAAATTCTTTACTGTGAGGGTGGTGAGGCACTGGAACAGGTTGCCCAGAGAAGTCATGGATGCCCCATCCCTGGAAGTCTTCAAAGCCAGGTTGAATGGAGGTATGGGCTACCTGGTCTAGTGGGAGATATCCCTGCCCATGACAAGTGGGTGGAACTAGATGGTCTTTAAGGTCCCTTCCAACCAAAACCATTCTGTCATACTATGAAAATGTATGTTTTCAAAATACAGGGTTAAAGTATGTAATAGAAAGATCAAGTTTCTATTAATAACTAAATTAGAATTTGGTATTTCACAGCTACTGCTGCACTATGAATGTCACTTTCAGACTGCAGTCTTAGGCTGACATCACCTTCGGGCACATCCATATTTTTATCTAATCTGCATAGGATAGCAACACCCCTGCTATCTGTCACTTCTCTACTCATTGTTCTGGTGCTCCTAATTTGATTGGTGACAGTAAGTGGAGCAAGACATAAACTTACTGATGAGGTGACTAATTCTGATAGAGAATGAAATAAACTATGAAAGCCTGGAAAGATGTGGGCACAGATTTAAGAAATACACACCATGTGAAAACACAGAGATGGTATATATGGTGCAGAGGATGCACAGGCAGGAACAGAATCATCAGGATCATCAACCAGAGATTGCAATTTTGCAGTAGATCACCATTCTAGAAAATCTCAATCAGCAGTCTGTGAATCATCTTTCTGTCCTTCAGCATTTTTTCACTCAAATACTCTTGATTTATGTGAGGAAGATGATTTTGACAATGAAAATGAAACTGTTCATAAACCTGAAGGTGCACAAGTCCATGGGACCCAATGAGATCCATCCATGGGTTCTGAAGGAAGTGGTGGATGACACTGCCAAGCCGCTATCCATCATATTTGAAAGGTCATGGCAGTCTAGCGAAGTTCCCTCTGACTGGAAAAGGGAAACATAACCCTCATTTTCAAGAAGAGAAAAAAAGAATATCCAGGAAACTACAGGTCAGCCAGTCTCATCTCTGTGCCTGGCAAGATCATGGAGCAGATCCTCATGAAGACCCTGCTCCTGAAGGCACATGGAAAATAAAGACGAGGTGATTGGTGGTAGCCAACATGGCTTCACCAAGGGTAAGCCATGCCTGACAAACTTGGTGGCCTTCCATTATGGATTTACAGCATCAGTGGGTAAAGGAAGAGCAACTGGTTAGTAGGTTGAGAGAAGTTCTCCTCCCTCTCCACTCTGCCCTGGTGAGACTGCATCTGGAATACTGTGTCCAGTTCTGGGCCCTTCTGTTCAAGAAGGACAGGGAACTGCTTCAGAAGTCCAGCACAGAGCCACAAAGATGATTAAGGGAGTGGACCATCTCCCTTACGAGGAAAGGCTGAGGGATCTGGGTCTCTTTAGCTTGGAGAATAAAAGACTGAGGTGTGACCTCATTAATGTTTATAAATATGTAAAGGGTTAGTGTCAGGAGGATGGAGCCAGGTTCTTCGCAGTGACATCCAACAATAGGACAAGGGGCAATGGGTGCAAGCTGGAACATAGGAGATTCCACATAAATATGAGAAAAAGTTATTCACAGTGAGGGTAACAGAACACTGGAACAGGCTGTCCAGAGAGATTGTAGAGTCTCCTTCTCTGGAGACATTCAAAACCCACATGGACACGTTCCTGTGTGACTCAATCTAGGTGTTCCTGCTCCAGCAGGGGGTTTGGACTAGATCAACTTCCGAGGTCCCTTCCAATCCCAGACATTCTGTGATTCTGTGAACCGATGTCACCTACCTGGACTTGTGCAAACTGGTTGACACTGTCCCACATGACATCCTGGTTGCCAAACTGGAGAAAAATGGTTTTGAAGGCGGGACCACTCACTGGATAAGGAATTGGCTGGATGACCACACTCAGAGAGTTGCAGTCAGCAGCTCAATGTCCAAGTGGAGACCAGTGACAAGAGGTGTTCCTCAGGGATTGGTGACGGGACCTGTGCTATTTAAGATCTTCGCAGGCGATGTGGACAGTGGATTCGTAGGTGACGTGGATCAAGTGCACACTCAGCAAGTCTGCAGACGACACCAAGCTGAGTGGTGCAGTTGACATGCGAGAGGGAGGGGATACCATCCAGAGGGACCTGGACAGGCTTGAGAGGTGGGCCCATGCCAACCTCATGAAGTTCAACAAGGCTAAGTGCAAGGTCCTTCACCTGGATCAGGGCAATCCCAAATACAAATATATGTTGGGCGGAGAATGGCTTGAGAGCAGCCCTGATAAGAAGGATTTGGAGATGTCAGTTGATGAAAGACACAACATGAGCCAGCAATGTGCACTTGCAGCCCAGAAGGCCAACTGTATCATGGGCTGCATCAAGAGAAGCATGAGCAGCAGGTTGAGGGAGGTGATTCTGCCCCTCTACTCTGCTCTTGCGAGACCCTACCTGGTGTACTGTGTCCAGTTTTCGGACCTCTCAACATAAGGACTTTGAACTGTTGGAGCAGATCTACAGGAGGGCCATGAAGATGATCAGAGCGCTTAAGCACCTCCCCTGAAGTGACAGGCTGAGAGAGTTGGGGCTCTTCAGCCTGGAGAAGAAAAGGCTCTGGGTGGGCCTTCCAGTACCTAAAGGGGGCCTACAGGAAAGCTGAAAGTGTTCAGTTTTGGGCCCCTCACAACAAGAAAGACACTGAGGCCCTGGAACGTGTCCAGAGAAGAGCAGTGAAGCTGGTGAGGGGTCTGGAGCACAAGTCTGATGAGGAGAAGCTGAGGGAACTGGGATTGTTTAGTCAGGAGAAGAGAAGGCGAAGGGGAGACCTTATAGCTCTCTACAACTACCTGAAAGAAGGTTGTGGCGAGGTGGGGATTGGTCTCTTCTCCCACATAACTAGCAATAGGACTAGACAGAATGGCCTCAAGTTGTGCCAGGGGAGGTTCAGGCTGGATGTTAGGAAAAACTTCTTCAAAAGAGTGGTCAGGAGCTGAAATGGGATGCCCAGGGAGGCTGTGGATTCACCAGCCCTGGAGGTGTTCAAGAAATGTTTAGATGTGGTACAAAGGGACATGTTTTAGTGAAGTAATATTGGTGGTAGGTGGATGGTTGGACTGGATGATCTTGGAAGTCTTTTCCAACCTTGGTGATTCTATGACTCTATGATCTGTCAATCATAATATTCCTTAAAGCAAGAGCAGCCTTGCTATCCATCATACAATGACCTGACATGATTGAATGAAATGAAGAGCATACTCTTGCACAGTATGCCTGTATAATACATCAGCATTTGTTTGACTTGGTCCTAGAGATGTGAATTACTTTACAGGTTCCATAAACAGAAGAAGACATTCTCAAACACTTGTACTACGTGTAGAAAGTAGAACGCAGTAAAACTCAAAAAAACCCACAAAGACTAGGTGACTACAGCAATCACAGTGAGACACACTTGCTTTGGAATATGACTTCATTTTATATTTTGTAATACTTTCAAAATCAAAACCTGTTTCTGCACTTAAGCTTATTGTATTCATATTACTATCACATTTGGACATTAGTTGTCTGAATGGCCGCAGACAAGGGGCTCAGGGAAGGCAGCAAAAAGAATCAAATGCACCACTCTGCTGCAAGAGAAGACCAGTCCGCAAGTAATGACAGGAAATTTTGATAAAACTACCAACCACTGGGAGAACCAACCACTAAGATAGCAAATCAGTGCTGTCAAGCCTCAAGCCAGATTGAAGCAATTATAGGCAATGCAGTTTCCAAATCCTGGAATCTTGGCTAACTGTCTTGCATCTATAAGGCACAAAATAAAGCATGTCTGAAAAGCATACTGGGAAGAAAGACAGAAAGCATGAGAAGTCAAAAGAAGAAAGAAAGGCTCTACTTTGGATAAGGAATTGAAAATTAATGACCAAAAGAAAAAAAAAAACAAAAAAAAACAAAACAACTAGTCCTTCTGAGGCTCACATTTTACAAATGCACTTTTTTCTCTATCTTTATTTTAGTACATTGGGCAGTGCGGCAGAAATATCCTACAGTCAAGACAGTGCAGTACATGAAGTAAATCTTACTCGAAGTTTAATGGCCTTCATGCACTATTTAGATCAGCTAAGCAGTTTTAAGCTAAGTTTCAAGACATAAGCTAAACTGCACAAAAAACTTTTAATCTGTAAGGCTCAGTGCACTAACATGTGCTTTTATCAGTTCTCCTCACAGCTTTTTGCTGTAGATAAATTCTGAATGGTATCCTTGTCTTGCTTCTGGCAGTGGAAACATCTTGTCTTTACCAAGGAGAAGATTTCACTGGCTTTTTAACTGACAGATAAATAAGCAGTAACATAGCTTTCTCTCCAGCATATTAAGTCAACGGTGCAATACAGGTCACATAAAACGTAAAAACTCATAGAAAATGTTATTCCTCTTTACTCATAGCCATCCTATTTTGGATATTTGGTATGTAGGCATATGTAAAAAATTCCTTTTTACCTCTTTATTTTGCACTTTCCCCTAAAGCTACAATGAAAATACCACTTCATTTAGCAACACTTTTGCATTAATTGCACATATCAGTTAAACAAAAGAAAAAAAGAAGCTACAAATACCTTGTTTCTAGAAGTTATTATCTGCTTAATAACTACTCTGTCTGCTAACACCAGCACCTTTGTGACTGAAGAAAGTAACAGTCTTGCAGCTTTTACCACGCCTGTTTTGTCCGTAAAGATCGTTATGTGGCTATCAGATTCCGGATGATCCAAGCTTGCCACATCTGTAAGCTGTGCAATTGTTTCACCTATAGGGAAAAATATAAATAATTACCATTTCATACTAATTACTGTTTCATACTACCGTGCTATTCTTAATACTTTTGAGTATTTTTTTTTGAGGTATTCCAGAGCAATCCACAATTCCTTTTTACTTTGTTTTGCTTCCTTTTGTTGACTGTTGGTGGCACCCTCTCCAAATTTAAATCTGTATGATTCAGTACTGCCCCATACATCCATCTGTATGTAACGCTGATTTTCTTAGAGCGGTCTACAAATATTTAGGTGGAAGGAGTGGAGTTAGGGAGTGCCAAGGGAGAAAACACTTGTGGAAAATATTTCTCCGATTTTAATAGCAAAAGTCAAATCAATGTCAACACTAGCAAAGCCATCACACTAAAGGAATGAGAGGTAGCAAATAAAGAACTACAAATATCTCTCCACTTTCCAAATTTAAGTAAGCATTTCCATAATTTGTTGATTACATATTCCTGTGAAGTCTTCTGTCAGGAGTCAAGATTCTGTGAAGTTTAAAGTGATTAAAAAAAAAACAACAACTATTTAATTTATAGGACTGAAGCATTAGGGAGACTATTGTGCGTTACATTTAAAGGAATACCAAACAGTACATTGCCAGAGACAGAAAGATAAAAAAGGCAACAAAGCACTGATTTTCAGTTCATGAGCATCTTTAAATCAACTATCATTTAATACAATAAAAGTTAAGGAGGGCTATTTGACAACTTTTATCTTTACTGCGGTTAAAAAGTTCATAGTCCAATGCAGTCAATGAATCTCCTTGTCCGAGAAAATCACAGGACTCTGTCCTGTTAAATCTTCTGGTGTATCCTAGGCAATAGTGCAATAGAGGAAAGGCACAGAGCAGTTTCCTTGCTCCACAGCTGCAGGACTGCTGGGAAACTGAACTCAAGCAAGCTGTAAAATAAGACATACTTTTTATTAGCATCCAAGACAAGATGATCAAACCACAGCTAACTTGCAAATCATCCTTGAAGACAGAACCTAGGACATCTGATCGAGTCCCCTGGGATTCATCTCCAAAACCACAACGAAGATAATGCTCCTAAGCATATTCAGATATTCACTTCAAAAATCTGACAAAGCCAGGGATCCCATGTGAAGAGCGTGAGAGTGCATTATGAACCTGAAAATAATATATAAAAACTAAAAACTCTACAGAACGAGAAAAGACCAACAATCCTTCAAAACGCAGCTCCACACTTCGTAGTATTTATGGATAAATTTCTCTCATCTGTCAGTTATAATCCCTTGAGCTCCCAGGCTGCCTGAATACGTATTGCACTATGGCAAGGAACTTCCAGTTCTTTGTTAGCACCAGGTCAGGTTGTAAAAGCAGAAAATAATAAGCAGAAAATAGTCAGAGGTTCTCTCTATTAGAAGTATGCTAATACAATGAACAAGAGTACACCCTGAGACAGCTGACAAAACAATTTCTATAGCCAAAAGGCCTGAACAAGGCTACTATCCACGTAGTGTGAGTGATCAGATGTGCTAACAGTGAAGTTGTAGGACAAGTCTCCAGTCTGGCAACAAGATCATGCAGCAGCAAAGCAGGTCAGCTGTTGTGTTCTCCACAGTCAAACTCATTTCAGTTTACTCCAATCTCCAGTTGGAACTGTTTAACTTTGTCAGCAGATTAACCCCATCTCCTCCTCTGACCTCAAAAATATATGTAGTAACACAGAAGGCTGTAGAAACAAAGAGAACAACTGAAATAGATGTAAAGTGCTTTTCATAACTGAGGAAAGATGCACAACATAATTATCTCATTTCTTACTCCAAGTGATTCACCTTCTTGAAGATGAATTATTGAGTCACAGGTGAAGCAGAAAGTCATAGAAGGAGTAATCAGAGAATGCAGAAAGAGCTGCAACATCTGCCTGCCAAATGCTCTGGGCAGCTCTGGAAACTTGTCACTTCTGACAGTGGAACAAAGGATTTCTTCTCTGCCTACACTTCCGCAGCTACTGGAATAGGAATGGTGACCCAGGAGTAAGCTATGAGGAAAAAAAGCTGCTAGGGTAATATGCTAGGGAGCATATAAGCCAGCTGGGCACATGCCTGTCATGTGGGGGTGCCATGATTGAAAGACTAACAAATCAGGGAAAATTTTCCCTGATGACAGAAAGAAGCAATTGTCACAGCCTCTTCCATGAAGGCTTAACAAGAAATATTTGGGTAGCTGTAAGGCCAGTTGACCTCACTTCAGGAATATTATTAAAAATCATCCTGGAAGGCCTTACCACAGGAAGCATAAGAAAGCAGTTGGGAAGAGCCAGCACAGACTGCAAGGGTCAACAGTTACTTACCAACCTGAATACACTATGATGACACCCTCTCTAGATGTGAAAGTAATGGATGTTGTGTATTGTATCTTGGCTCTATCAAGGTCCTTGATGTGACCTCCCATAGTGTTCTTATCACTGAGCCATGAGATATGGCCTAGATAAGTGAACAGTGGATAGAAAACAGTCCTGACCATTAGGCTCAGTGGTAGTAATCAGTGACATAAAGTTTCCCTGGCAGTTGGATACCAGTGGCGCCCCTCAGGGACTGACATAAGGGATCAAAATGGTTCCCTGGCCAATCATGTTCAGCAAGTGTGTGAACAATACCAAATCATGCGAGTGTCTGATATGCTGGAGGACAGGGTTGAGAGAGACATAAGGACAGGCTGGATAAGCAATCTGACAGGAAATCCATTAAATTCTACTAAGGCACATAACCTTGTCCTGCATTTGGGCCACTGTAACACCATACAACAGTACAGACTGTGGTCAGCTGCCTAGAAAGAACCTTACAAGGAAGGACCTGGGGGTCCTGGTAGATGATGGGCTGGAGACAGCAAAGAAGGCTAACGGCTTGCCAGGTTGTCAGCAAGGGAGTAACCAGCAGGCTGTAGAATTGACTCAGCCCTTCTGCTTGCTGTCTGTGGGACAGTATATGGGTATCCTGCCCTGTTTAGGGCTCCCAGCCAACAAAAACATTGACACAGTGGAACACATAACGGAAGAGGCTGAATGAAGTGAGTTTGTTCTCCCTCATAAAGAGAAAGCCAGTGGCAGAGCTTATGGATGTACACAATTATCCAGTGGGCAGCTATAGAAAAGATAGGGGTAGACTGTTCCCAGAGGTGCATGGTGATAGGGCAAGAAACAATGGATGAGATATAAGAAAATGCTTTTTCAAATATAAGGGTGGTCAAACACTATAAGGTATACAAGAGAAATTGCAGTGTCTCCATTCTTGAAAACAAATGCCATTTCCAACGTGTTATTTTTGTAATTCTATGTATCTATCTCAAAACATTGCTTTTCAACATGTTTAATTTATTCCTTCTCTGTACTAAAAGACAAGATAAAAATAGGAGAGAGCTATCACTTCCATTTTACTCCATGTCTTCCTTTAGGGTTATGTAGTCAACTGGCAGTGAATACTGAAAATGTTATGACACTAACTCATTCTTGACATGTGTTTTTTCTTTTAAATTAACCAGTCTTTCCTTAGCTTTGGGGAAAAAAATACCACAGATGGACATCTAAAAACATGACTCTTTGAGTTATATTCCACTATTATACTGTTACTGTAAACACCAACACAGTACAAGAATAATGTTAGAAGAAATCTACTACACGACCCTCTGCAGTGTTTTATGATTCTTTTTAAGTCAACCAAACTACAAAGTTTATTACAAGGAAATAGTCATAACAAGTCTGACTTGAGATCGCTGATTATATTCTTCACAAGAGTTAGATACAACATCCGTCATCCTTCAAAGCCTCTGCAGGATATGCAATTGATTTAAAGACTGTACTTTTGCTAGCAATAGAGACTGTTCTAAATCCTCTAGGGTTGACATCTATCTTCTATGCTGCCCTGGTCTCAGCTGGGACAGAGCTGACTTTCCCTTCATAGTGTCTGGTATGATGCTACGTTTCGGCTTTAGGAGAAAAACAATATTGGCAACATATAGATGTTTTAGTTGTTGCTGAGCAGTGCTAAGGACATTTCAGCTTCTCATACTATCCTGCCAGTGATGGGGGCTGAGGAGGCACAAGGAGCTGGGAGGGGGCAGCCAAAGGGATATTCCATACCAAAAGACATTGTGCAAAAATCACCTTGAAAAATGGTGGAGAGTTGGCTGGGGGAGGAACCACTGCTTGGGGACTGGCTGGGCATTGGTAGGTGGCTGGTGAGTAATTGTTTGTGCAAACAACTGTGTGGTGCTTAGCTACCTGTCCGGTTAAACCACAACATAGGTCTAATAACACTTCCCTTTAATATTTGAGGCATAATCTGATTTATTGGCTAAAAGGAAGTATAAACAACTCCACAACATCCTGTCCTAAACAATGAGGGCTTTCTGCTGTCCAGACCATCAGAATATGGCACCTCAACACTTCAAAAACAAACACAGACATGAGAAATACGTGTTTTATGCACACAGATTTTCATTACAAAAACTGTTTTCATTACAGGAAAATGTTCACAAGTGCAGAGGTAAGCTATAACTTCACATGTGAAATCCCAAACTTAACTCTATTGTCACTCCTTAACACTTTATCAATGTACACGTAATTTTACAGCACAGAACATTTTCTTTAGGGACAGGAAGATCATGGCAGGTCAATTTCTAATTCTTCTGCTTCCTTATTATGTATGTATAGCTACAAGCAAATAAAAACTTTGTGACCAGTACAATATCAGTCAACAAGTAGTTACTATTTATATCACAAGCACATCTTAAAGACGGCTTCTTTTCCTACTTTTCCCTTTATTTTACCCTTGCAGAGATAAAAAAAAAAAAAACAAAAAAAACACACACTCTCCTCACAGAACTCAATACCTTAGGCAAACTACAACTTCCCATAAAACCTTTCTTGTCCCATCAGAAGAGGTGGTGCACACAGCAGCACTCCATGGCTGGCTGAAGCTGTTGTGGGAACTCTACTCTACACAAAGCTTTATGCTTCCTTGTTACATGTATTGTAACGTACAAATCCAGTATGTAACATTGACATCTCCAGTACCAATGGCTGATACAGAAACAGAGCAAAGAGCTGACAGTTTGGGCTTTTAAAACTAGTCATATTAGCTGATGAATAACGTTTCCATGATGATTCTTCTATACAAGTCATTCCTGGATAAAACTGGCCAGGAGATTTTACTGGCTTGCTTCAGAGTAGCAAAGTTCTTCAAAATGGCACTCAGGCAACTGCATCTTGAGACTGAATTTAGAGGACAGCTAACCATAAAAATGTGTCTGCACAAAGGACTCTCTTGCCTTGTCCAACACTTAGCAGTCCACAGAGATTATACTAGCACAAAACCAATAAAAAAAAAAAACAAATCAAACAATGGCAGCAAACATGTACGATATAACGAATATTCCATGTAAGTCTTCATTTAGATCAGAAACACATAGGCCAAAGAGTAAATGACCCATGCCAAGGGCAATTTGAATCTTGACAGAAAAGTAAATAACCCATATCCACACTCCTCTCTTCTGAGGGGGAGAAAAAACAACACAGAAGTATAACCATTGAATGAGATAAAACAGTGTAGACAGAGTATTTTTAGATTCTGAACTCCCGGATAAACTGATAGGAAGGGGGTGAAAAAAAAGAACTTGGCCACAAAATAACTGGCAAGTCAAGAAACAGAGATTCGCATTGCACTGGTCTTTTAACAGCTGAGATTATCAATGGAAACTTTTGGCTTGTCAGCATTTTACTTGGATCTCTGAAGAGAAAAGACATGCTTTACATAACAAGTGGAATGTTTTCAAATTAGGGCATTTCTGTTTGCAGCCAAGTTTACTGGAGCGGCCATGAAACTTCAGCCTGAAGTTTATCTAGAATAGTCTTTCAAATCACAAAAACAGTCCAGTGTGTTTCTTTGCTGCTCATTGCTGAGGAATTTTCAGAAGATTTCTTATATTACTATGTTCAATCTGTAAGCTTTTAAGTACAAAATCAATATTAACTGCATATGCCAAATACATTAACCATATCCACCCCCAAAGTTTAAGGCCAGCACAGGAATTAAGCAAGAAGCATACTAGCTATGACACCAAAAGGCAAGATCCTCAGGCTTTGGGGCTTATTGAAAAGATAAAGAACAAAGTAATAAAGAAAAATAAATCACACAAACACCCAGAAGTCCACTGTTTATCTTAACAGACCAATTACAGTGAGCTGGTCTTGAAATGGAGTACAGCTTCTTCCTGTTGACAAGCCATTAGAGTTGAAGGAAGGCTCATTTATTTGTCAGCATATCTAGAAGCTCAAGATAGACTTTGTGTTTCCTGTGGCTTCAGGGAGACAGTCTGTCATGCTGGTAGGCACTTCTGCCTGCTTCAAGCAGAACTTCCCATTATCTACAAGTATATGAAAGAAAAAAAAAAAACCCAAAACCACAACCAACCACCACAATATTCATCTAGGAACAGTCACTGAAACATCATGCAATGGGCGTATCTGGGAATGTGATTTCTAGCATGACACTGAATTGTCTGATAGTATCAGAAAACATAACCCACTGTTTGCATACAGAGCGGCTTCTAGGGGCAGGAGCGTGACAATAGTCAACTTGATCCATTGTCCATACTTCAAATTAAATCCATACACCCAGCAAGTTTGCAACAAAAACGGTATCCACCAAAAAGACAAATACAGTTTGATATTTTCATTTTACTGAGGGGAGTCATCAGATGAATGATATGAGTCATCTTACTGAGTGCTGATGAAATATGGGTTGACACTGACCTTCATTCAGACATTCAGATTTAGAATGCAGTGAACTCAAATTACTTTAAATACCCCACTGTTTTAGCTTGAGAGCAATAATCTCTAAACACATTCTCTCAACATTCTGCTCTTTGTTTCTAGTAACGTTATAAAAAAAACAGTAGTCAGGTAATTCCTTCTGGCAAAAGATCAAAGTGACCACACAGTTCCATCGCCTGCTGATAACATGACAGCACTTTAAGCAAGTGACAAAGTCAGGTAACAGATTAGGCCTTGAATGATACAGCAGAAGAGGGTTAAACAATTAAATACACTGAAGTTCTTACATTACTCCAGACAACAAAAATACTGTGCCAAATACAGAACAAGCGCAACAGGTTACAAATTTTGTGAGTAACTACATACCTGCTCTCCTTGCTTCAATGCAAGCAATACTCATTTCTTCTTTCAATTCATGATTTTCGTTGGCTATAGCTTCACCTACTGTAACAAATCTTCCAACTGCCAGGTTAACTGCTTGGCCCACTCGCTGAATTGCCTGCAGAGTCTTGTCAGAACGCTTTGGTTTATCTTTGTGGTTAATAAGAGTAGTTATCTGTGAACAAGTAAGAGTTAACTATTAGAACTCTATACAAGATGACTTTTTAATATCATCGGCAAGTTTTGAGCAGAACTCAGTAACAGTTTTTTAGTATACTAACAAAATATAGCATGGAGCCATGAGGTATCATTTAACTTCTTAGAGAAGGGGGAAAAAAAAAGAGCATAGTTAAGTTTGCTCATCTACTACGATCTCAGCTTGTCCCAGATCTGAAAGAACTGAGGGATTTTTTTTCCTCCTAAACTGCCCTAGGTTCTCCTACCAGTCAAGCCTATTATAGAACAAGAGCATAAAAGCTGCACCTGTAATGCTCACACCACATCCAAGGAAAGAGCAGGAAGCAGTGTAAGAACTGTCCTGCTTCATAATTTGGTCAATGCCCAAGGCCTTCATCTAAGATATCACAGAGTCTTGTTTCTAGAAAAAAGTTTCAGGTGTGAAGATCTTACTGGGGCTGGGTTTGAATGCCAGGAGCTGGCTTACTCCTATTAGCAGTATCAAATGCTTTGCAATGAAAAAATACCAGTATTTCATAAAACACTGCACCACCACCACCTCCTCCTCCCCCCAAAAAAGAAGAAAAAAACTAGAAAATAATAAAAACGTTCCCAATAAACAGTGCTGCTTTATTCAAGAACTGCTGTGAAAATTAAGAATATTTTGTCCTAGAATAAAGCATAATTACAGAAATGCCTCATCTACTCAATACCTTCTTAAATATGCTTTCCTTTGTCCTTCTTGCACCCAAGCCACAAGTTCCAAAGGAATGCCACTTTCTACAGTTCACACAACAAATCTATCCCTCTAAGAGTCTTCCAGTTCACCAACCTCTATCTCCAAAGCCTAAGAGCCCTTAATGATTCTCCAGCAAAATGACAGATTAAGATGAAAACAGAATCCTATCAGAGAGTAAACCAAGCGCATGTATCTCAACACCTTCAGGTTCATTCTAGAGTTGGAGTGGTATTACCAGAATGGATTAATTCACCCCCTCCAATTACCATTACTTCATTGGAAATTCAGACTGATGTCAAATGGACATTAAAAACATACAAAAAACTGCAATATGCATTTTGCAGAATTCTTGCACTGTGAATGCTCTGCGTACAGTAAACTGTCCAATACCCATAGACAATCTACCAATCCCAGCAGGCCAGCTCCTGAATAGCCACAGACAGTATGAGTACAAAGAGCATTAGCCCAAACGCTAAGAAGAAAACTAATTTGATAGAGAGCCACAACTTTGTTTCCTCAACTGATATTTAAGCAAACAGCAACCTAACATTATGTAAACAAAGAACTCAAACACTCATTGAGTTAATGACTTTTCAAAAGCATGTAGAATAACAAATAGAATACAAGTTGGATGCACATCCTGTCTGCAAGTCTGCCTCCCACAGCATTTCATAATAGCAGAAGTTTAAACACGTTCTGTGTAACCCTGAAAAAATGCACACAAAACTAACAGTGGAGAATGAAAGGAATCCCACGGTCTGTTACAAATCTTCAAGGGCATTTTAATCCCATATGTTACTGTAGAGGTATGCAAATGACAAAAATCACTAAGATGTCACTTTAGGTAGCTTTAATAATTTTTAAACATTTTTAGAAACATTTTCACTTGAGACATGGGTGAAGTTCACCTCTTCAGCACTCTCCTCATAAGGGATCATCAGTATTGCATGATTTCAGACAGAGACAGCCCTCTGTTCCCCACTATGTAAGCTGAAGCAAGAAGCAGTAGCTGTGTTGGCAGGTACCACCACCATCATCATCTAGTCTGTAACACCCACTTCAGTAGTTTGTAAACGAAGGTAAAGCTTTGCAGGTCTTTCCTGGAATAGCTAACTAACTCCCATATGGGTAATATAATTTAATTTCTTTGGGACTAGCAATATTATGGACACTTGAGTAACTATGGTAATGTAAGAATGGAAGGAAGCTCACTGACCAATAGAAGTTGGTCAAGAAGTCTGATACATACAACAACCCCAGGTGGCACTACAGGCTTGGAGCAGAATGGCTGGAAGACTGCGTGGAGAAAATGGTCCTGGGGGTATTAGTTGATGCCCAACTGAACACAACCCAGCAGTGTGCCCAGGTGGCCAAGAAGGCCAATGGCATCCTGGCTTGTATCAGAAATAGTGTTGCCAGCAGGAGCAGAGAAGTGATCATCCACTCCTCTGTACTCGGCCCTGGTGAGGCTGCACCATGAGTACTGCATTCAGTTTTGGGCCCCTCAATACAAGAAAGGCATTGAGGCCCTGGAGCGTGTTCAGAGAAGGGCAACGAAGCTGTGAGGGGTCTGGAGCACAAGTCTTATAGGGAGCGGCTGAGGGAACTGGCATTGTTCAGTCTGGAGAAGAGGAGGCTCAGGGGAGACCTTATCACTCTCTACAATGACCTGAAAGGAGGTTGTGGCAAGGTGGGGGTCAGCCTATTCTTCCACATAACTAGCAATAGGACTAGAGGGAATGGCCTCAAATTGCACCAGGGGAGGTTCAGATTGGATATTTGGAAAAAATTCTTGTCTGAAAGAGTGGTCAGGCGCTGGAATGGTGGCCCAGGAACGCGGTGGAGTCACCGACCCTAGAGGTATTCAAGAAACATTTAGATGTTGTACTCAGGGACATGGTTTAGTGGGAAATATTGGAGATAGGTGGACAGTTGGACTGGATGATCTTGAAGGTCTTTTCCAACCTTGGTGATTCTATGACTCTATATCAAGATATAAACAGCTTCATACCTATTAAAGTGCTATCAACACTACAATGTTAGATATGGCAAATGCAGCATGTACTGATACAGTAAATTTTGCATAGGAAAATAAGTATATATATAACGCACACATATATATGTAAAGTAAAGTGGCAGACAGCTCCGAAACAGGAGCAGGCAATTCTTGCTGAAAGAAATAGGTAGAGAAAGGTATGCAATATGTATCAGCTACAGGAATGAGGGCCGTCTTTGGTTCTAGAAACATGAGTAAGACATATGCTAAATGCAAAACGTTTAATGATGTCAAAAGAGCAAGAAAAGTTCTTCACATACAGATGTGCCACTCAATCTTCCACCTGTGAAAAGCACTGCTTGGCAAGCAAGAAGAATGTATAATTCTGCGAAATATCTCTTCCCTTTGCAAAGGACTAAACATGACAGGATATACTTAGATATATCCTCTATTTAAAACAAATTTATGAAAAAGCAGAGGCACAAGCTATTGGAGGAAATTAATTTTAATGCTGTATTTCAAACGAATAGCCACTGCAGTTTCAGACTTTTTCAATGAAAACTTAATCAAACTTATAATTTAAAATCGAGTAATAGTGTTTTAGTATGTTTCAGAATACAAAAACTTGCTCCTTCCTCTACACCACTGCAACCTGCGGCCCAGCCTATGGCAATCAGACCAGAACTATTAATGCCATTTTTAAGTAGGAAACCCCTGTAACTCCAAGAGTGTTATCTAAGCTCTGCTTTAAACTTAAGATCTCCCATATATTTAGTTCTCTGTATACTGTATCACCCAGTCACTACCACTTGCGGTGTCTGGGCAGGAGTTAACAACTGCAGAGATTACCTGTAAGCCGCTTTGAACAAGAGAAATACGTTACATACTGTTTACTTAAGAATTTACCCGCCAGGTGCTAGAAAGGAAACAGACCTTTTGGTGATGCTTACATTCTGTTGAATAAGAACTCATATTTTTACGAGGAATGCTTGTGAGAGATTGAGATAAGCAGTTTAGAGATTGCTTCATCTCAAGAAATTGTCAGTTACAACCATTAGTCTCTTGTGGAAAACAGCCTGTGGAAAACAGTCTTTTCCCTACAACATTACTGAAACATACATATATAGCCATAACAGACCAAGATGTACTTGATATTCAAGGAAACAAGTTCAACTGTGGCAGTTTTCAAGCAGCTGTTTTCAAAGCTTTTGGAAAGCTTTCAGATACTGACATTTAAGTTGTTATATGCTTCATGCACAGGAAGCATCATGACAACACGCTTCGCTAAAAATATCATAATGTCTATTTATTATCAGCGTAATTAAGTCTTGCATGACAGAATGAAGTGATACTTAAGAGACTGGGTTTCAGGAAGCGGTTACAGACTACTATATATAAAACTAACAGAAATTAGCTATTTCACAGCCATTTCCACAAACACAGAAGTTAAACTGGGAAATTATGTTGGAAGGCACCTTACACACTTCCTCACCCATGCTGTATGCAGGATGATTTAGACTCGTGTGTAATATTTGTTACTGCCTCACCTAATCAGTTTTCCTGCTAGAGCAAATACTTAAGGTATTTTCTCTGTGAAGTGAGGATTAGCTATAGTCTTGTAGCAACCTTAGATTAACAGCTCTTCTTATATTTTGTGTATTTTCACCTTTTTATCTTCCATTAATATCATATAGGTAGAAAATATCTTTTTGAAATAAATGTAATAACAGCAATGGAAAGCCTTTGCTAAGAAAATGAAGTAGCACTACATGCTAGGCAAGAAGATATAAACACAACAGAAGCATGCTGCAAAGTAAATTTAGTTGCAGTTGACAGGATGTGTAAAATCCTTGGTCACAACAGTCTCCACACAGCTCAAACTTTCATTAACTCAAATTGAGTTGGGGGCTAGGGGAGCAGGGAATGACTGTTAATATTACTTTTGGGCACTGTATCTCATTAGGTTTTGTGTAACTCCTCAAGGACAAACAGATAGGTCTTCTGGCTCATACAGCCAGACGGCAGCAGACATTGCTCTAATATCTACATCTGCTACAGAATACAACCACACTTGCGAGAGCACAGGACATACAGTCCTATAAGGCCTACAAACAGAACTGTCAGGAAGGCTTCTCATCACAGAAGACAAGCCCCAGGGAACTCAAGGGGTAGATGAGGAAGGACTACCTGCTTACCTGTCCTAGAAATCAAGTCTGTCAAAATCAGATGTTTGTCTAGGCATGAGTGAAAGTCTTACTATTTTCTAAGATTTTGAGCACTCATCTACAAAATATCCACATATATATACACACATCTGGCTTTTTTTTTTTTTTAAAGAATTTGAAGGCCTTATCTTCCTACTCAGGTTTTAACTGTATGAATTCAACATTCAAAGTTTTCAAAGGCCAGAAAAGAGTCACGGAAATGAAATTTTGTATGCTATTCAAGAGCATCCAAAGGAGGGTGAAGGGTCTTGAGGGCAAGATGTATGAGGAGTGGCTGAGGTCCCCGGGTTGGCTCAGCCCAGAACAGAGGAGCTGAGGGGAGGCCTCATGGCGGCTGCAGCTCCTCACAGGAAGCAGAGGGGCAGCGCTGAGCTCTGCTCTCTGGATACAGCGACAGGGCCCGAGGGAAAGGCATGGAGCTGTGTCAGGAGAGAGGCATCTGGGGGCTGAGAAAAGGTTCTCTACCAGAGGGCAGTGGGCACGGTCCCAAGTGCCGGAGTTCAAGGAGTGTTTGGATACTGCTCTCTGACATGTGGCCTGAGTTTTGGGTGGTCTTGTGTGGAGCCAGGAGCTGGATCCCCAAGAATCCTTATAGGTCCCTTCCACATCAGGATATTCTATGATTCTATGAAATGCAACTGCATTAACTACTAATGGACTAATTAAATGCAGAAAGCCATATTCTGTTTAGAATGAAAATAGTATTTGAGACATCTGCCTCTGCTTTATGAGCAACTGAAAGAGAACATTTTCTTCTACATATTATTCATATGGGTGAAAGGGCAACCAACCTTCTCTTGCAGAAGTCCCACAGACCTCAACAGATCATACAGGGCCTCAAGTCACCACTTCTGTTAAAGGACAGCTTCCAAGAAGAGATACAATACTGTTACCATATATTTATGTGTTTTCCTCATGCTACCTACAAACAGAATGCAAAAGGCGTGCAAAAGGCGTACAGAAAGGCTGGATGACCAATACTGAAGAGTTCCTTTACACTTAGAATCACAGAAACATTCGAGTTGGAAGGGACCCTTAAAGGCCACCTAGACCAACTCCCCTGCAATGAACAGGGACACCTACAGCTAAATCAGGGTACTCAGAGCCTTGTCTCAGCCTGACCTTGAGTGTCTACAAGGACAGAGCCATCCACTACCTCTCTGAGCGAACTGTTCTACTGCCTCAACCACTCTTATTGTTTAAAAAAAAAAAAAAACTTTCTTATATCCAATCTAAATCTCCCCTGTTCTAGTTTGAAACCATTTCCCCTTGTCCCACCACAAGAGACTCCGGTAAGGAGTTTGTCTTTTTCTTTCTTATAGCCCCACTTTAGTTACTGACAGGCTGCTCTCAGGTCTCCCCAGAGTCTCTTCTCCAGGCTGAACAACCCCAGCTCTCTCAGCCTGTCCTCATAGGGGAGGTATTCCATCCCTCAGATCATTTCTGTGGCCCTCCTCTGGACGTGCTTCAACAGGTTCATGTCTCTCCTGTACTGAGGATTCCACATCTGGATGCAGTACTTGTAGCATTGAGATTGTTGTACCGCCTTTACATGAGGGCTTTCCAAAAGCATCTCATTGCTTTTGTATGCAACTTTAGAGTCATAGAATCATAGAATTAGCTAGGTTGGAAAGGACCTACAAGATCATCCAGTCCAACCATCCACCTACCACCAATAACCCCACTAAACCATGTCTCTCAACGCTATGTCTAAATGTTTCTTGAACACCTCCAGGGACGGTGACTCAACCACCTCCCTGGGCAGCCCATTCCAGCACCTGACCACTCTTTCAGAAAAGCAGAATTTCCTAATGTCCAGCCTAAATCTCCCCTGGAGCAACTTGAGGCCATTCCCCCTGGTCCTGTCACTAGTTACAAGAGAGAAGAGGCCGACCCCCAGCTCACTACAACCTCCCTTCAGGTAGTTATAGAGAGCAATAAGGTCTTCCCTGAGCCTCCTCTCCTCCAGACTGAACAATCCCAATTTTCACAAAAGCCTTCAGGAAAGCTAATGAAATAAACCACTTTGACAACCTGTAAGCTAATTCATTTATCTGCAGGCAAATGCTTGGAGGAACATCTGGCAATCTTTCACATGGAGTGTCTGACAAACTGATAAGCCACGTCTGGACAGGAAGAAAGGAAACTGGACAGAAAAAACCAGGGTGGGCAGTGACAAGCAGAAGCTGACAAGCAGCACAAGAAGACCCCTATCAAATCAGATTGCTGGCCTATCTAAACTAGTGTCTCCAACAGGGGCTAAACATGGGTACCTAGGAGAAATCTACAAAACCAACCCAAACAGAAGAATAAAACAAGGAAATGAGATATCAGTAGCTATGCTACACTTGTATCAAGGGTTTTGGCTAACTGCAAATTGTACTTTGCATTTTAAAAGAACAGATTTAAATTTGTACTTCTCGTGCACAACAGCTTCAACACGTAGACAATACTACTTCAACAGGGGTCAGAATAGCACGCTACACTCACACCTCTTTCAGATCCAGGCTTCAAAAACTACCTCAGATCTCTCTTTGCAAACTTTGCCTGGAAAGACAAGAGTACAAAGCTCCAAATTTGAATACACACCTCAGATAATTAGCATCATTACTATACACTTGTTACACATTCTTGGAATTGTTTAGAGAACAAAAGGATTGAATTCACAGCAAGACTGTACTATAGCAGGGAATGTCCTTTCTTTGTGCTGAATGCATTTCCAGAAAATCAAGGGTCCTTTAAACTTCAAGATTCAAATCCAACACCATCAAAATGATTACCCAAAAAGTAAAGATATAGATGAACTTGTTCAGTTGTGATGTAGTACTTCTATGACACCAGTTTATTTCCTCTAGACTGTTTTTGGGGCATTGGAGATTTCCCCACTCCGAACAAATGAAAACTCTGGATTGTTTTTTTCCTGTGTGATTAAAATTATTTCCAACTTTTAACATTTTTTTTTGAAGTTGATAAAAGGAACTTTGGAGAAACAGAAGCAAACAACACAGCTGACATTAGTTTTTTCACCTATAGACTCTTACGCATTATGTGGAATTTATAAATATCTTAATAATGTTACTAAAATAACGTCGCTGTAAAGGAGAAATCCACTTGCTTTGTAAAATTCACTTTTCACAAACTCCTTTAAAATCATTGATTCACAGATAACTCAGCAGGAAATTCACACGCGCTCCTGCCATGCCCCTTTCTTTCCCCCCCACCCCACACAAAGCAGAGGAGGAAAAGGATCCCTGAAGAATGCTCAGTGATGCTTGACCACTGATCTAACAGCACTAATTTTTCACTCTTTTTGTTACATGCCTTACAAGTCAGATAAGTGACTTATCTTCCTGCCCAATAGAAGGTTTCTATAAAAAACAGTGACAATGAGGAAGATATTTATTTTTAAACAATTCAAGTTTCAATTCCACTCTCTTTTTGAAAAGATGTGTGGAAGTTTAGATTGAAATTTGCAATTTTGAGCAACATGACACTTAAGTTGGGAAAAATAATTTGTTTTAATTCAACGTCTATTTTCAGTTTTTCTGATTAAATATGTGAATCAAGTGTCCTGAACATCATGGAATATGTGTTTATTTATCCTAATATGTATATATAAAAAAATGGCCTTTAATGCCCTTTTCCTTGTGAACTTTCATTCTAACAACCACCACATAGAAATTTTGCTGAAATGCACAACTTCCTCACTAGAAAAGTGAACTTGACCTAATTAATTCAATAATTGGTCTTAGTGGTATAGAAGCCAACAAAAGTGTATTTTCCTCTCCTCCTGTTGCTCTCCAGTTCAGTACTTTCTAACCCATTCATAAACCCTTTCATAAACAAAGCTACTACCTTTTTTTCATTCCATACCTTGAAATTCTGGGCATGAGCAAGTCTAACAAAACAAGAACAACTCAGATGGAAGCTCATTGTTTAAAGTGTACTTTCAGATGTGGTCAAAACAGATGCAGACATATTCAGCACCAGAGAGATGCAAGTCTCAGAAATAACTTAATTTACAAACATGATCAGATAAACCTAAAACCAGAGACTGAATGCCAAACAATTATTGTGGCTTTCTTGTCTAACTTGCCTCTGTTAACTCACCTAAACCTCTGCTGCTTGTGCAAGGAATGCCTGAGACACCTCTGATCTTCTCATTCAGAAAAAGTCACTGTTGGGCAACTAAAAAATTCAGATAGTGTAACATAGGATGTAACACAAATACCACACTGATACTGCCTGCAGTTGAAAACTCTTTCAAGTCAGGACTGGCTCCTGCAGATGTCAAAAAAGTTGCCTGTTAGCCTCCTATGCAGCTTCACTGGTATGAATACCAGTCACACAATGCCTTGTACTGCATGTTGCAGACAGGATAGTTCTTCAAGTCTTTTTTAGAGAAAGCTTCCTTTGCAGTTCTTTGGCATACCACTTCAGTTCAGAGCAACATCTGGTATTGCTTCTTGAAAAGCACATGCTTGTCTAGGGATTAACAGAGAAGTACAATGTGCTCTGGAAAAGGCTTTGCATGTAACTATTATTCACTTTGAGAAGCGTAAACAACAACAGCAACACATTGCATTATATGCAACTCCTGCATATAATTTAGGAACCATTATCTGAAGAGCTCACAAAATTTGTTTAATTATGTTTAAATATTATGTTTAAATTATGTTTAAATATTCTTAAATTTCACAACTGAAGGAATTTCAAAATATAATAAACTCTGATAATGAAAAGGCACATTCCTTACACTAGTTTAACTCCCACATTTTAAGTACTTGTTACTTTGGACAGTATTTCCTTTCCAAATGACTTTGATCCCTGTGAATAAAAAAAGACATTTACAACACTGAGTTACCAGAACCGATTTTTAGCTTCATTCTTATTTGAAAATACGTAATGTGTGGTTATAAGTGGTTACATTCATTCTGCTTAATGTAAAAAGTCCATACAAAAGTGTTGCTTGATGCCAAAATCAACCATGTTATATTTTTCCACATACCTCTGAAAGAATCTTAGCATTTGCTCATATGTTTTTTGCAACTTGTATTTAGGAGTCATCCTATCATTTGATTATTCATGTAATGTATAAAAAGAAGAAATCATCCCGTTCACTATTCAAAGTATATTATCAATTAAAAGTTAGGACAAGATTCTGCGTTACTGCTCCGTTACCCCACGAGCTTTAAACAAAGCAGTACAACTCAATGAGTAGAAATGATGAGGCTTTACCTAGTAAGGGTTATGCTTTGCAATGCAGAAAGCAATGGTCTCATATTACCATAAAGCAATTTTATTAATCTATAATCAGAATTGCTTGCAATCATTCATTCCCAATTCATCCATTGGGGATTTCGGTATCTAATCTGTCTAAAACCATCTGTTAACAATGCTGAATAGCAAGAAAGCTGCTCTCATTCTTTGTGTGCAGGGCCACTGTGAGGCAGTTTTGATGTAATACTCACTCTGCTGGAGAACTACAAAAATTTGCTTAATCTATAGGAAAGACGTTAATCAGATCTCACAAGTGTATAAGATAAGCTTCCTTTGAAAAAGAGCAGTTGATTTTCAGTTATGTCACTATGAAGTATCTTACTTCACCTACTTGAAATGTTACACTAAGTCATTTATGTTATCAAAGCTGAATATCACACTGGAGGTGCTTAGCTTAATTCAAAGCCAATTTCACCAGTTAAAGTTTCATGTGGTAAATGTTCCAATGCAATTTTCCTTGTAAAGCAGAATATCATTAGTGATACTAATATCATTAAAAATGAACATAATATTAAAAGAACATTCACCAACTTAAAATATCCTAAGGTATTCCCATGCTCTCCAATTTACCTTAAAAACCACAACTGTAAGTAACTATCTCCCTTTCACCAATTCCTAACAACTCAGCCTCAACGACTAAACAGCTGCCAATTAATAACAAGCCTCAGTGAAGAGAAATCTGCAATAACATCAGCCCAGAGATGCAACTGAGGCTGTGGTGTAACAGAAGTAATCACAGGATCTACAGTCAGATGATAAACTCGTATGGTTAACTTTCCTGCATAAATCAAAGAGAAAAAAGCAGGCTCTTTGAGCAGCATAGAGTACTTAGGGTAGACTGAGTAATAGCTGAATTGCTGCAAGCTTTATTTTCCAGAAAAAAAAAAATATATATATGTTTGTATAGAATAAAAGATTCATAATACAAAACACAAAGTCATAAATTAATCCAAAATACCCATGGAACCAAAGTGAGGAGAAGAGACAATGAGTTAGTCACTAATTGAAAATAATGAGGTACGACTCTTGTAAACAAGCAGCATACCACATGCTTCCAGAGTCAACAGCAGTCAACATATATGATAGCATACGCTGCACACTTTCTCTGCAGTCTTAAATTCTGTTTAGTTTAGCAGGAAGTTTCCTTCACTCAGTACAAGTTACAACACAAGCCTCTACACAGTAATTCGTAATTTTATTACTTAACAATAGTGCCAAGTCTACAGTGACTACCAAATTAATTCGCACAGAAGAAAATCCTGGAGCTGCTCAAACCTTGTGAGCTGGCAGAATTCTTAAAGAACAGGAAGAGAAACATTTGTACCCAAGAAGCATTTTAAAAGGGAAGCACTCATTAGATTTTTTTTTTCCCTCAAGTGCACTGAAGAAAGTAGTAAGTTTAAGACAAATATGGACTCACGCTACTTTTTCCGTCCTTCAAGAAGAGCCATAAGGGACAACTCCCAGTGTTTGGCACTGTATCGGAGCTAGAACAGCCAACAACATAAGAAAATGTTATAGCCTTGCAGAAGGAAAAGAGAAAGGCCTAGAAGTACCCCAAACATGCAGCAAAACAAGACAGGCAGGGGACTTCATGGAACAAGTCTCTCAGTGCATCTGCTGCATGAGAAATGCAAGTAAGCTGAAATGGAGAAGAGCTCAGACTTTGTTCACATTCAGGAAGTGAAAAAAATAAACATTCATCAATTTTAGGAAAGTTGTCCAAAGAATGTAAGAGACACTCTCCTACCTAGTCTCTAAAGCACGGGTGTACAATGTTTGGCTTGCCTGTGACACACTGAGTGAAGAGGAATTGTCTTGGGCCACGTATAAAATAGTTAATGTATCTAAGTAACAAAACTTAGTTATTTTAATATATCATTTTATTAAAAAAACAACCCAAACAAAACTGGGGGGTTGGACATGTATGCTCTAAAGGAAGAAGAGACAATATATTTGATATGCAAAAAGCTCAGAAGTATGTCTGTAAATGAACCTGTAGTCCAGTAAAATACTACAACTCCAGACTTTTGAACATTAGGTTACATACAAGACTAACGCATGATGCAGAGGAGAAGCAGGAAGTTTTTTTTCCAGTTTTTGCAAACTAGTGATAAAAAGTTACATTCTAAGAGTCCTCTTAAGATATAACTCTGTTTTGCAGTCATTAGTAAAAACCCATTAAGACAAATCCATGACTGAATAATCCCCAAGACTACTAGATGGGCTTAGAAGAAACAAACATTTGTTAAAATGTGTCACATGCGTGTTACCTCTCACATAAGTAACAATGGAATCACTCACATAAGTTTTGGCCAGTGCTGGCACCATACATTCGTGCATCCCCACAAAGAAGACTTAAGAAGCTCCTTTGCTACATCCAAATAAAATATTCTTCAGTAAGGCCATGGACAAAGGTCCATATCCACATACACACTGCAGGACTGAATGTGAGCTGCCGTCCCAAGTTCTGCCACTACTGGGTACCACATGAGCAACCCAGCTGTTGCCAGGCACCTGAGGTCTTCTAAGCCAACAGAACACAAAACAGCTTTCCCAAACACAATATTAGTCTACAGACAACACTCAACATCATGCAAAAGTAGCACACTGAACTATGTGGCTACAGTTCTACACAGTTCTATAAAACCTGTCTCTTCGATTGAATACGCTTGTTCAGTTCCATACAGAATAACACCAGTTTCACTAAACAAAGTAACTTACCAGCTCTTGTGGTTGGTTTCTTCAGGAGCAAAAGCCTGATACAATCAGTTACTCCCGTAACACAGCTTTGCCCCAACACTTCCATAGAAAATATGAATAGAGCTGGATTCGAAACTATGTTCAGCTACAAAATCAAGTCCCTACCCCAGAACATATCTTTGTGAACTACTCAGAGAATCTGTGTAGAATCAAAGTGACAGCAGAAGAGGCTATGAAAGTATTAGGTACAATGAACTAGAACAACGTTATACACCACCCACTAATATTTAAAGGAACACAAAGATGCAACACATGATATCAGCTTTCTCGTGCAACCTCCTACTTAAAACTAGATTGACAGTTGAGACACAGAGGTTGCCTGACACATGTATATGGCAAATCAATACAACAGATGAAGCAAACAGAAGTTGTGGACACTCAAATAAATATGACATACTGGAAAAGACTCAGTGGTGTTTGTGAAGGGAAATCTTGCCTCATAATACAACCTGAGCTCACCTCTCTATCATGGATTATACAGCTAAGGATAGGCTCTGCTGAAAGAGAACTAGGAATCAAAGTCCCTTCCAAGGGTTTCAATGAATGAGGAGAAATATGAAGTAAGAAGACAGAAAGTAAATGATTGCTTATTGTAACAGAGGGAGATGACCAACGGGAGTTTTGCAGAAACCCATACTGGGACATGGATTATTCTACATGATCATGAAGAGGGAGGGGTGATAAGCTTGTAATAAAATGATGAAAGTTTGCTGGTGATCCCAAGTTATTCAAGGCAATAAAGATAAGATCCAACTACAGAACTGCAGATACATCTTGCAAAATCAACCAAACAAAAAAAAATGTCAGATGAAAAATCACTAGAGATTAAAGTGATACAGATGTGAAAGTACAGTCCTAGCTTCCTGTGTGCAGTGATAGCTGACCATTACTCCTCAGCAGCACGATGTTTTTTTTCAGCACAATATCTGGCTGCAGTGAAAAAATATCCAATTTGCATAAGATGAAAGAGACTACCAGTGACATCTAGTCCAGCTCCACACTCAAGTAAGGTCCAATTACTGCATGTTGCTCAGGATCTTGCCCAGTGAGTTCCTCATGCCTCCAGGAATGCAGGCTTTCTGCACACCTCTTCCAGTGTTTGAGTACTGTGACAGTAAAAGAGGGCCTTTCCCCAAATCTCAGGTTTCCCATATTCCAGCTTCAGTCATTTCCTTCTTGCCTATCACAATACATTCCTAGGAAGAATCTACCTTCACCATACCTGCCTGACACACATAGTTGGAGACAACAGTGAGCTCTGTCATTAGCCTTCTCTGCTCAATGGAAAGCAAACATACTTCCTGTAACCTCTTCTACATCATACGCTCTCCTAATGTCCATGTTTCTCTTTTACCTGAGAGAACAAAAGTGGCATGGCACTCAGATGCTGACCCACAAGTGCCAAACAGAAGGGATGAGTCACTTCTACAGCCTGCTGGTTACACTCTTGCTGATAACCTCACATGCACTTGGCCTTCTTTACTGACTCCTGCTCAACTTATCATACTCCAGGACAACCTGGGTTCTTTCCTGATAGTAAAATCAACTTTTGACCTTTTCTATAATCCACTTTTTCAGTATTTATTTCACCAAATTGGTTGCAAGGGTACTGGGGCTAAAAGGAACCATTAACATTAGATCTACACTCAGCAGCTGTTCTTACGAGTTACTAGGAAAGAAACAGAAATGACTATGCTTTAGTTTACTGTCTTCATCCACATCTTAATACTGTATGAGTTCTGGTTCGTGCCCTCCACTTTGATCCCAGAATACAATCAAAACCAACTAAAGATACAGCAGAAACTTCAAAAAAGGCCAAAGAAGGATGATTGTACAGAATATCTCTAAATACTTTTGGTATAGCCTTAAAAAAACACGTGAGTAGAAAGTAGAATATGAAATGAAATTCATGAAAACTTTAAATCTCTGAAGAAAACTGATAGAAACCAAGTGAGCAATGTCTCTTCAAATGAAGAGCTGAGAAGCAAGTAAATATGGGTGGTAGGAGCAAGATTCAAAAGCACTAGGAAAGTGGCTCTTCTTACAACAGATATTTGACAGCCCTAAGCCCCTTTCCCCAGGTCGCTGTATATATTAGAAGTTTATGTGAGCCCAAGAAAAGACTGGGCAAGGCCACAAAAGAGAAATCTAATGAAGATCCTAAAAGATGTAGAAAACATGCACAGTTCAAAAAATCCTTAGTAGCTGGAAGAACACCAGAAGAAATAATCCTATTTGCTTGCCCTAAATTCAAACTCCTCTCTGCATCTGGCAGAAACAACAAAACAGAGAAAAGATCACTGATTATACATTGACCTGTAGCATAATCCAGTATGGCAATTCAAAAGTCATACTTCCAATCTGAAAATCGCATGAGCTTTTCGCATAAATGGGAGAAGCTCAGCTATTGGTTTTTCTTTGGGCTCCAATGCATAATCTCAGAAACTTCTGGAAAAACAGAAGAGCTGTTTTCTGGATGCTGGCAGAACACGATGTACATAACTATGTAATATTTACTGAAATGGGAATAATTTCAGCTAGCTTCAGAGGAATCAAGGAAACAATACCATAGTAAAGAACACGCTTTTTTTTTTTCCTTCTCAAGGCACATATCACTGGCTGTTTATTCAGAATTTGAAACTGACAAGAACAAATCCAGAAACATTTGCATCCTCAACTTTTTTTTTTTTTTTTTTAATTATTTAAACTTTGACTCTATTGGCCAAACAAATCCTCAAACCTCTGGCAGTACCTCCTGCAACAAGGAAATTGGAAAATAATGTTCAGTAACTTGTGGACACAACCATTTTCCAAAGTGCCTGTGACAAAATGGACTGTCTGAAGGTGAGGAGTTAGCTGTTGTCCCATAAGTCTGTACACAGGCAGGTAGGTTCCGTACAACTACAAGAAGTGACTTTCTTCTTTCAGAAAGCAGACAGAGCTCAGAGTTCTATCTCTAAACTTTTTCAAGTGCCTTACTCTGAAGGTTCACAAAAAAAAAGCTACAGTTTCTCAGAATGCTTCCCTGGAACAGACCTGCCGAGACAGACAGCTGAGAAGATGCCCGTTTACTGCTAGACTAGCAAGCAGGTACATACATAACGGCAGCTGAGGAAGTCACTGGTGGAGCCACATCCTGAAAAGTGCTTTTTCCCAGTCTTTGCCTTTCCCCGACTATTTTAAATGACTTGTTATTAAATGAGTCAGCACTGACCGCTTTAAACACCCTTCCTGACTTACGTTGCCAAAAACTTTCCATAGAAAAATAAAAACCAACTTAATTAGTCTGGAAATTGCAGCAGCAGTGAAGGAGATGCCTAGATTTTAGAACACTGTGCCACTTTCATATGAAACACAGAACTAAAGGCACCCTACGGGGTCTGACCCGTAAAGCCATATTTTCTGAACTGCAAGCCAAATGCTTTGCACAATACTGCAGAATAATTCTCTCCACAGTACAGATATCTGGATAGCTAAAAAGAAGGGTCAGCAAACATACTTAATAAAGTGGCTCAAGTCTACAATCTTCTTTTGACAGTTGTGGAGCTATTAGAAAAGGCAAGCGTGAGGCATGAATTAAAATAAAAATCAATACAGGGAGTATGGTGGGGTTTTTTTTGCTTAATAAAAGATTTAGTTAACCAAAACAGGTTGAAAGTGAATTTGTCAGGGCAGCATAGGGTTTCCTCTTTCCTCAGAAGCAGCAGTGAAAAGTAGTAACAACGCTGACTTTTTTTTTTAGTAGCATGCAAGTATCACATAGCACTTCCCAGCTTTTAACAAAACCGTCATCTATGAAGTTTACTTCACAGCATGAATAAAAATTCCCTTTGCAAGGGTATTTTGTACGAGCACAAAGCCGAAGTCCTGCACTTGCTGGAGATATGTAGCTTATACAGAATATAAGAAACAACTTATGTGAGAGGAAGCGCTATTTCCACATAAATCCTCAAAGAACGAAAGACAGTGAGATGTCTACTTAGAAATCTCCATGAAACAAGAACAGAAAGAACGGAAACCTGTACAGTAAGTAGGGCATTCTATCAGGCCAGTTTAGGGAACTACTACTGATACCATCAGTAACTTCAGCCTGAATCTGAATGGAGCTCAGCACTCATGCTCCAAGGGAGCAAGCCTGTTCCAAGTTAGGAGCACCTAAACAGGAGAACAGTAAGCTCCGAGTATTTAGAAATGCTCAGACAACTTACATAGTGTTAGTGAAAGATGCTTAACACTTCTGGAAGAGATGATCACAGGTTTTGAGGTTGTTAACAAAGCCACACTCTGCCTCTATGAGGGCTGCTCTGAAACTAATGCCTCCTGCTTTACTTTGTTGGCTCACACATTAGAGGCAAATGGTGGTAGTACGGCTGTAGAGGTTGAACCTTCCCACCAACACTCCATTATATTTTGTTGCCACATGACAAATGGCAGCAGTGGGGCAGTCTGACACAAAGGTATGTGACACGAAAGTGTGCATGAACAAAAGGTGTCTTTGAATTCCTCCACGTGGAAAAAAATGGCACCCCTTGACGTTCATCAGCACTTGCTGAACGTTTATGGAGACCAAACAGTGGATGTGAGCACAGTGAGGAGGTAGGTGGTACAATTCAGCAGTGGCAACAGTGGGGTCACCTCTGCTGGTGCAGATATTTAATGAGCATGGCATGCAGACTCTTGTTCATTGCGGGTAAAAATGCATAATTAAGGGTGGTGACTGTGTTGAAAAACAGTGCTTCGTAGTGGAGGATTTCCTCTATCAAAGTGTTACTGTGCTCTTTGTATCTGTTGTAATTTCCACGGAAATAAACAGGAGGCATTATTTTTGGAGCAGCCTACGCACATATGCAAAGGAGCAAGACTGCCTCGCCTAGGGAGTATTCCAGAATAAGAACGTGCACCTTATCACAGAAACCTGTTAAAAGGGGGAATTTAACATAAGGAGTTAAGCCCAGCCTTGGCAACTGGAGAGGCTTTTGTTTGCCCTTAAGCTTCCTAAAAAGGGTCTCCATGTTTTACCTCTCTCCATTGCTTCAGGAGTAGAAAGTTCACTGAACTTTAATGAGGCTCCACCAGGGAACAAGGGGCCGAATCCCTGAGGTGGGTTTCTCTGAAATGACTGGGATTTCTTCTGAGAATAAGAAACTACCCTAAGTACAGAACCACGGTTGCAACCCTCTCCGGCGAGCTGCCGCTGCAAAACGAGGCTGACTACAGCGGCTTTCCAAAGGACTACCATGGTACGAAGGCAATTTCGCATCACTACGACTAATGGGGTTTTTGTATTGCTGTTATATGCCGCGAAAAGGTTCTGCACAGACGCGTAGATCCGTTTTAACTAACTTTTATAGTCAATGTTCAAAGTACAAAAATGCTGTAGAGCAAACATTCACTATTTCTTCAAGCAAGAACAGCTTTATTGGGCATTTCAAACTCCAATTTTGCAACTGTGCACCAAATTAACAAAACCGACCGAAGCGGTTAGCATACAACCGCTCCGCAGAGAGCTCAAAGCCCAGGTAACTGCTTTAAGCCCAGACAGGACCGTGCGGGACACGTTCGGAGGTCACAGTTGACGCGTTATTTAACTTCTTAACATTCAAGCGCTGCCCCGGGTGCGATGAGAGGGCAGATCGATGCCGCCACGCGCAGCCAGCTCCCGAAAGCCGCCCACCCCAAACACCCGGAGCGGACCGGGAACGCCGGGCGGGACGCCCGAGCGCGGCAGGCAGCCCGGTCGGCGGGGGAACCCCGCAGCCGCCCCTCAGCCCTCCGCGAGGCGGGGGGAGCCGAGCCCCGGCGTTACGCAACGGCCCCGCGACCTTGCGGGGAGCCGGGCTGCGGGAGGGGAGCATCCCTCGGGCGGCCCCCGCGGCGGGACGGAGCCGCGCAGCCCGCGCGGGGCCGGGCAGCGGGAGGGCGGGAAGGCGCATTTCTACCTGCGACACCAGCGGCACCAGCGTCTGCTCCACCGAGCGCGTGCGGATCTCCAGCCCCGCGTCCGCCCCCAGCCCCGACGAGGACGACGAGGAGACGCCGCTGCTGCTGCACGGGGACGTGGCCATGGCGGGGGCCTCCGGCTCCCTACTATCTCCCCACGCTCCCTCTCAGCCAAACTCCGCTCCCGCCGCCCTCGCGCCCGTTCTCGGCGGCCCCCGAACGCCGCCGCCCCGCC